>NW_020439003.1:1174291-1176717 GCF_000699045.2 Agrilus planipennis | reverse complement strand
TTCTAAATAAAAGAAATGCCAACAACTTGACAATTTTCCAATTAAAGTCAAAATAATTCAAATAAAAGTTAAAAACTGTTTATTGATTAAGCTAAATAATTTAGCTCGTAATAAATAATGATTTTGCTATTAATTATTTACACCATTTGGAGTCTAATGCCAAATTTCCCAATCCAGGAAACGTCATAAAATAAAGGATTAAAAATCTTTTCGTCTTTCACGCTCTAAATGTTTCGTTTAGACTGATTGCTTGAAATGGAACGGAAGCATTGCCAGACAGGCGGCAACCAAAATGTAACAATTACTTTCAGCGTTTCAGCGAACTTTGCAATCGAATCTTATACTAATGGGTGCTATGTTATGTTTTGTGTGTATGAAGTTGTGCGAAACGAGGTGCAATTCGTTGAAATCGCAACTAACAGATCCTGACTTGCTTTTTTAAATGTCACCTACGGAGCTTGTTTTGCAATAGCCGATCAGATTTCTGTAAGCTGTTCCGTTTTAGACTAGCCGCCACTCTATCAGAAATTCTAATCAGAAAAAGTCCGTACATGTTTGTCGAAAAACAGCATTTTTTGAGCAGATCACCTGAAAACATGGCATCCGTACCTTTTGTATTAGGTCGCCAAATCAAAAAAGTTCTACCTGGCGCTGGAAGATACTGCAATATCGCAGGGAGAAGGCAACTTTGACGTACAACATAAATTCACTCAAAAGCTCATCAATAATGCAAAATTCGTGAGAGCAAGTAAAAGTAAAGCTTTCGTTAAAGAAAATAAACACCTAGCCGATGCAAAGCTAATAAATTTTTGTAGTGTATTGTAAAAGTTAAAATAAATATACGAAGTATCGAGTTATAAAAATCGCTTGCCTTAACACTATTAGTGTATAAATATTGTCATACCAGTAGCAGAAACGCAGCGTATTATCATCATCATGATATCTTCAGTCCAAAGACTGATTAAAGACACACCACCAGTTCTTCTTCTTTGCATTTGTCAAAAACTAGAGCAACGCACATCTAATCTAAGTCTACCTCTGTCCCTATTAAATCCTGTTTCTGGTTTCTGCTTCTACTATTTTCCTAACTAGTCCTCTATGCCTTAGGTCCTACCGACCTATTTCACCTATTTTTTATTATCTTCTATAGCGTTCTCTGTTCACCTATACTTTCTACTACCTACCCATTTCTAACCTTTTCTATGCACGTCCACATCCTCATATTATAACACCGCATCTCAACTTCTCATTTTTTCGCAACGTCCACGTTTTACACCCATTCAGAGCCGTGCTCCAAACATACCTTTCATAATTAATTTCAAAATTAACCAATCTCGAACACAAAAGTTATTTCTTTTATAAAGTAATTTTTACAACTTAATTCAATGTTTTTTCTTACAATAAATCAAAGATACAAGAGACGAATTTTATCTTAATTCAGAAATGATAAATAATGTTCTAAGTTCAATGTGCATAATAACAAAAGCACTAAAAAAAATAAACTTCTCTTTCGGTTTCATTACATTTTTTTTGTTTAGTTTTAATCCGGACCTGGCGATAAACTTACATCTAATTTATGCTTATTTTCACATACTCTGATTTATTTTATCAGCGAAGGTGAGATACTTACCGATTATGTAAACCCGTGTGTAAAATTTAATGATCGTACTTAATTGTGCAAAACGAAATGAGCGTTAAGCTTAGAGCATTCCAAAGTAAAAACTAAGCGAAAGACGATTTATCTTTGGTATAGGCACCCACACACGAGGTAGTTCTTAAATTATAGGAAAGCCAATAACAAATTATCGACCACATAATCGTAAATTTCAAATCTTTTCCATTTGCGTAAACTTTCGATAACAGCCTTTCAATATTGTCTCAGTGGCGTAGCTTGAATTTCTGCCGACCGGAACGAAGCCTAAATTTGCCGTCCTGTCTATTAAGACCTTTTACTTAAATTGCTCGGGATTGCAGGGAAAATATGCACAAAGAACTTACATTTTTAGTTTAGATCTTGATTTTCTGTTCTTTTCCATATGATACAAGATTTGTACCGTAAATTTTAACAAAATAACTCATTTCAATTCAAAATGTGTTAATTTATTTAGAAACAAGCGTGAAATTAAGCATAGCAAGAGGATTTTGAGGATTCATCTCAAGATTTATAGAGAATTGTAAAGAATTCGATTCTTCAAATAGATCTTTTAGTTATATTGGCTATAAAAATTTGCAGTTTTTACGGTTAGATACAAGACAGATTTTCTCAAATTTTTATCAAAACAAAAATATTCTTTTCCAACCAAGACGGTAATGTCTTGCTGAATTATTAACTATCAATAACTGGTACAAATATCAAAAAAATGATATATCTAACATTACTAAACTGCGAACCTGATTCTGTCTAATACTGAAGAAAGCATTTTTGC
>NW_020439003.1:1165121-1174149 GCF_000699045.2 Agrilus planipennis | reverse complement strand
CCCCCCACCCCGCTGTTACGCCATTGGGTTGTCTACTTTCTTCCTATAACCGGTTTTATACAATTACTTATTAATAAAATTGATAAGATGTTAATTAATGTTTTATTTGTTTACATCGAGTAAATTCTATACTGCATCTATCTGTGGCTATAGCGGTTTACGCCCTTCATGTGTGATCTTATGACAACAGTCATATACTATGTATTTAAAGTACCTATAGAGCAAGTAAATGATTTTTTTTTAAACTTAAGTTGCAATTAAAAATGTTAATAACAAGTATTATGAATGCACCACTGCCCACAATTAGATCTAAGCAGTGCACTCATAATGCTTGTTGTTAACATTTTTAATTGCCATGTTAATTAAATAAGTCTCTTCATGTCTTCGAAAGTAGATCATTAGTCAGTCTAAAATACTTTAATGTATACAACTTGTACAATATACATATCCCACTTATACAAATAAAACTAATTTTGAATAAGTAAAAGGAGAAAAGGAGTCATTAAAAATATCTGTAACAATTTATAAACTTGGCTGGCTTCGGCAACAGGAAGTTAAAATGATTTTTGAACTACATATTTTAAATGGAAACTTCTTTTACAAGCTTCGTCCATTATTTTTTTCGTTTGATATTACATAATCCACAATTGTGAACATGTACATAGTGCAAACAGTTTCTTCCTTAAAATTAATTAATCAGATTGTGTAAGTACTGTATATTAAAAAGTAAAGGTACTGGCCATTTTACTGTAGAAGAATAAAGCGTAAAATCCTAAGTAAACAAAGTTATTGTTAGACATAATTACGTTGTTCATGAGACAACTTTTGAGCTTGTAGATTTTAAGGTTTGCTTTAGGTAAGTAGGTATTAGGTACTAAAGTTCTGCCCCTTTAGTCATTTAGACATCAGCAAATAAAATTAAAAACCAAAGAAAGAAAATTTTCGCGAAACGATACGATAATTCTAAATAAAAGACTTTCTATTTTTCGTTATTTACATCCAATCATCGTTTTATTGATCTTTCCTAGACAGAATTGTTGTTGGCATAAATTTTTTAGAAAACATCTATAGATTGGCAGATTATGCATAAAATGCATAAAACATATTACATAAACTATAAAAAATAAATAATGTCGATATCTTGAAAGGAAAACATTACAAGTCAGTAGCGACAACGTTAGTCACATTCGGGTAATTTTTATGTTACAATCTGCCTGCGGAAGAAATGAAAAAAAAGCAAACATTAATTAAATGGCTCAGTTGTTCCACATTCACTTTTATGTACGCGACTGAATACTCTGTATAATAACACATAAACATATACCTGATTCTTCCACATATTATATTTACCGTTTAATAGGGTATTACAGATAGTAAGTGAGGCAGGAAAATATTAGTTGCATAACTCACGTAGGTAATTTAATTGCGGAAACTGTCTCAATCTTTGCAAAAATAATATTTTAAGCAATATAGCAAATTTATTTATAACAATCCTTCAGAAATTGTCATTTATTTAACTTTCCATATCCCTTACACACAGTAAGTTGCGTTAATTGTTCAACGCAATTCTAAAGTATTGGTAATTAACAGAAATTTAATCAATGCACTTATTTATCCAAGAATTCGTGAGCATTGGCAATCAGCAATTATGCGAAGAAATTAAAAAATTGCTTTTTTTTGGAAAACAATTCGGTCGTTGAACATACACCTATTTACCAAATTTAATTTTCGCATATTTCAGAACAAAAAGTCAAAATATTTAATAAACGCCAATTTGGTATAGATCCACAAATTGTATGAAAGTTAGTATAGCAAATCTGGATTTTCTTAATTTTTGTACTCAATTTGAATAAAGTAAATGTAGATTTAATTGAATATAACTCAAAAAACAATATTTTGTTATAAAAAATATTTATTCAAAAAAATGTTTTGGTAATACTTGAGTGCATTTTTGATTTATAGGAATCACATAAAATTAACATTAATTTTTAAACTAATCACTTAGTGCTTATAACCGGAACTACCTAGAGAGACGCTGCTGTAGCTGCTGCTGCCTCCACCAAGTCCTCCAGACTTGAATCCACTAAGTGAGCTGCCTCCATAACCACCTCCGTATCCTCCTCCGTACGTAGCTGCTGCTTCCTCCAAAGCTACCGTGACCACTTCCAAAACCACCTCCTAATCCTGAACCATGACCACCTCCAAATCCACTTCCTAATCCTGAACCGTGACCACTTCCAAAACCACCTCCTAATCCTGAACCATGACCACCTCCAAATCCACCTCCGATTCCTGACCCATAACCACCTCCAAAACCTCCTCCGATCCCTCCTCCAACACCACCCCCGATACCTCCAGCGCCACCACCGCCTCCTCCAACAAAGACTGGTTGAGCAACGGGAACAACAACGGTCTGTGGTACTCTAACAGGGACGGGCTGTGGTACAGATACTGGGTAGGGTTGTGGTACAGAAACAGGAACTGGTTGAGCAACTGGTACTGGTACAGCCTGGGGTACTGGCACTGGCACGGGTCTGTTTACTTGAACGGGAACTGGTCTTGGTACGTCAACGCGATGTGGTACAGGTACTTGGACGGGAACTGCCCTAGGTACATCTACTGGGTACGGTTGAGGTACTGGTACTGGATATGGGCGATTGACTGGTACTTCATAGGGTTGTGGTACAGCTACTGGAACTTGTTGGTTAACAGTGCTGACTGAGGTACCGCCATCAGACGCGCCACCGCCAAATCCTCCACCGATTCCTCCTCCGATACCACCACCAATTCCGCCTCCTATGCCACCGCCGTAACCTCCACCGATTCCACCTCCAAATCCTCCGCCATGACCTCCACCGATTCCACTTCCAAATCCTCCGCCAATTCCGCCGCCATGACCTCCGCCAATTCCTCCTCCGATACCACCTCCCAAACTTCCATGTCCTCCTTCGAATCCACCATCAAGTCCACCGCTTCCGTATCCAAGATCTAAGATTCCTCTTTTGTCAGTCTTCTTATCGGAAGCTGCAGCTTTCGATTTCTCCTCGCATGTTGCTAAGCTGGCAACCGTAAGGAGTAGAACTGCTACCTGATTAATAAAAAAATTATTTTAATTAATTATTATCTGACTTGATAATTGCATTTTTGTGTTGTCTTACCTGAAAGGACTTCATCATGGTATGAATGGTGATCAGTGATGAATGATGCTCTACCCCCTGTTGTAACATCTTTTTATACCGACTTCTAATGGTGAGGGTTTTGGGGGATTTACTTTCACTAAACAAAGCTCCACTGGTTTCTGGTTCTACACTACATTCACATGAAGAGATACCACTTCCTATTGAAGGATAGGCGGCGGACGACCAATTTAGATCATTTGCCCACTTATTTTCAGCCGTAAGATACGTTTGTGAAAAATTGTCAGTATGCAATTTGCTCCACATATTTTACATAACCAACACATCAAACATAATTTTCTGCGCTCGATATTCGTACATTTATGTAAATTACCTCATTTTTTACGACACAAAATAAATATTAAATTTATTAGTTTCTGTTTACAGCAAAACATTTATTTTGATTTATTGAAAATAAATATTTCTTCAATAGAGTCGATAATAAATGGCATATTATATATAAATTAATTTACTTAAAAATTCAGAAACATAATTATCTATCGTATAATTTACAATAGAATACAATCAAAGTGTTTCTTTATTTAATTTTTCGTATTTACTCATTCAAAAATCCAATTCAGACAAGACCCTCAAGATTGAAGAGTTTTAAATCGATTGATATTCTTTCTAAATTATTTTTCGTTATATCTTGATGTAACAATTGGGATTATGTTATGGACAAAAAGATGTGTTCTCCGTATTAAGTGTAGAGATCATTATTTTAAGGATTAAGTTTATTGAACTACCAGAAATAATGATTAAAACTTTTTCTTAAGTTAATGGTACCATATAAATCTTACAATTATGCAATATTCATGTGGATAAATGCCTTTGTAATGTACTTCTTCATTTACACGAAATAAAACGGCTTAAGTTGCTATGGTCTGTAAATTAAGATCTTTATCTCAAATATTTCGGTCTCAGCAAGCACGAAATTATTCAGAAAAAAAATGTCGACAAAAAAACATATGAAATATGTGTTTTACCAATTCTATCTATTACATGTCCAAAATAATAAAAATTTTAAGACAATATGGTGAAATTTATTTTCATTATAGTTATTCCTTTGTAAGCAACATACAGCGTAAAATTTCCGTTTTTTTTTTACTCAGCAATTAAATGTCACAAACAAGTAGGACTAATTCATTAACATTTTACTTATATGAAGTAAAGACATAAATAATGGTTAAAGATGCAGTTTATTTAGTCACTGCTAGTGCTGCTAGCTTATAATCAGTTATATAAACCAGTTGTGGGGAAATTGCTAAAATTGTGTTCAGATGTTAATTAACCATTTATCTTGTTAAATAATTTTATCATATTGCAAAAATGTTACACATCGTAATGTACCTACGTAATTGCACAAAAAAGTAGTTTTTGTCTTATTTAAGTAATGATAAAATAATAATCCCACATTTTTATATTAATTAATAACACGTGTCTACCATCTGTCGGTTTTTTATTGCCGCTACTAGTTTATCGATCATTGAATCATTATTGTATTATCTAAGTTGAATATTAAAAGTTAAAACATATAGAAAATAGAAGCAACAATTAACCATACCAGTTTAAACGTAACAAAAATGAAAGTTTGAAAAAAGAAAACGATTACAATTTAGCAGACGGCGCTGTGAATTCAAACTGTTTAGTTTATTAGATTAAAACGCCGACTTTCATACGAATAGAACCATCCTAATTTAGTATATAAGGTCGGTGAACGTATATTTCGAATTAAACTGCATAAATAACGGATAAAAAACACCGCACTACCAAAAAATTAAAAAAGGCATTTTAATTAAGAACGAAGGATTTTATAGAGTTTACTTAAGTTCGTTTGAATAGCAAGCATTCGAATAAAATAAAGCCCAGAAAAAATAAATGAAATAATTTGAAATGAAAGAACTGCGACCGAGCTTGAAATAGTAAAAACAACAATTATAACTAAATAAAGGTTTATAAAATAAACTAGTTCATACCATACAAGAAAAGCTTCATAATATTAGTGCATAATAAATTTAAAATATAAGATAATTTAAAAAAAAAATTTCTAGCATACTATATACTTCAAGTTGATTAGTTATACACCGTCGAGTAAACTATATGGAACTACGTTTATTTAAAAATAGAATACCGTAGTCAGTTAATCCTAAATAATATTAGAAATACTAGGTAATGTGAGTTTGTCTGGTATATTACGAAAATTTGTTGACACATTGTCAGAAGGACATAGAATACCTTTTATCCAGAAAATAATTCTGTTCCCGAGGAATAGAAAAATTTCTTTTCATCTCGATAAAGGACAGCAATTACTATCATTAAATTGTATTGCATTTTATCAAATTAATATTCCTGCGAACTCTATCAAAAACCATGAATTAATACGCATGAAATTTTGCTGTCGTATATTTCTACAGTTTAGATAACTTAATAACAATAATATCCAGCAATGAACATCGGCATTTCACTTGAAGCTACTGGATCCTTAATCATTTGTTATTGAATTTATTGTTGAATATATATGTTAAATAAAATAGTACAAAATAAATAGATAAATCAAGCAACATAATTGCTCATTCTCATGTAAAATTTACTCCACAACTATTTTGGGACTGTTACAAGTCTTTAATTTATTAAACATTCCACCTTCCTATTTATACAATAGTGTAGGTATATTTATAAATCAAGATCATAAAAGTTATAATACTTTGTCAATGCATTTGCATGCAAGTTTCAGGGATTTTTAGTACCAAATATTTCTAGGAGATCCAATCTCCAGCTCAAAGATCAGAGATTGGATCTCCTAGAAATATATCAGATTAAAAATGCTTCCAGCACTAATGAACAACAAAATGTTGCTAATATCCCATGTATTGACAAAGTATTAAAAATTTCAGGATTTTGATTTATAAATTTCCTTACACTACTACTACGTACAATTTTTTGATATTGATACCGCTTTTTTTTCGAATCCGTCCAGCATTGGGTCGGAAAAATATGGTCCCCCCTATGAATATACATGAATTATTATTACAATTTTATCTAAAATGGGACCCACAACATACAACGAGCGTCATCTTCTACATTTTTTACAAACTAGAAGAACTTTCTACAAAGGACTCACTACGATTAAATTCTCTCTGTTTCTAACGACAATATAACATAATAGAGGGCACAAAATGCGTGCAAATTTTAAAAACAATTCAAATATTCAATTAAGTACCTAATAAATTTAAAANACCGATAATTTTTAACGGTCAAGCAAAAGTTGACGGCTACAATCGATATTACAATGGTCGACTTACGGTATGATTGAAACTATTTTATTTAGGGTTCTTCATCATCATCATAAGGTCGTCAGTCCTAAGAGTGGTTGGACACGTACCTTCACTCTTTCCTATCCTGAGCTAATCTTCGCATTTCCCTAAAACAACCCAAATCCCGAACTATTTGCGAACAGTAATCTCATTTAGGTCTACCTCTACCCCTTCTAACTGCCGTTTCTGCCTTTAATATGTCTCTGACTAGACCTTCATGCCTGAGTAGCTGTCCTACTAACCTATCTCGCCTATTTCTTATTGACTTCCATATAGTCCTCTGTTCTCCTATTCTTTTCAATACCTCTTCATTTCTAACCTTTTCTACCCACGATATCCTCATCATCCGCCTATAACACCACATTTCGAACGCTTTTAACCTTTTCTTTTCCGCCGCGCCCACCGTCCATGTTTCGCACCCGTACAATGCCGTGCTCCAAACATATACCTTTAATTCAATTATTCACAACGTTTTTTTTTTCTCATCATAAGTCCTATTTATTATTTAAAAACAATCTACAAATTACATTTTATTCAACATACTTCTAAAGTCAATATGTGTAATGATGCAATTTAAAAATATGTATACCAAAAATTATTTGCTAAAATTAAGTTCATCCAAGCGAAATAAAAATATAGCAAAAATTTGTCAAACCGTAATTTGAATGAGACGTTCGCTTAGGAATGCACATAAAAAAGCGGATGAATCAACAAAGAGAACAAGTTATGGCAAATTATTATGTGGAATGAAGGCCGGCAAAAAAATTAGTAGGGTGTAACTAAAACAATAGCATCGGTTAAACAATAGAAAAATTGAACGTCGGTTGTAACAAACATATGAATAAACAGCAAATTTTTTTAAGCAAACTACATTTTCTATCTACCACATTACCTCCTTACTATGTTTGATTCCAAATGACGGACGTTATAAGATTTTTAAAATTTGTTATTTAGCCTTATAGTCATCCTACACTTTTCACCTTTTAGTTACAAAAAAAATGGCAATCATTAGAACATTAATACGCGGATTGTACCAAAAGTAAATGAACGGTGTATAAAGTATTTCTAGACAGTTTCCAGACAATCAGACACCTGTAAATGAATTTTTAAAAGGACTTCGGTCTTTATGAGATTCATAAAAGTTGAAGAATATTCACCGAAGCGCGACAATGAATAAAAGCAATGTGCAGAGATTTATAAGGAAGTTTGATGACGGAGAAATAAAGACAAAAACTATAAGTATGGAGATATGGAAGCCACTGAAGACTGGGCTCTTGCACTACCCTCAATCTTCTTTCCCAGCTTGGTATATTGCCCCATCCCCATATAAATGCCTCAATCTATTAAAATCTTAAATCACAACCCTCCAATATTCCCTTTATATCAGCCTTAATTCAGTTATTCACAACGCTTTTTGTAAACTTCTATACTGAAAATTGACCGACAAACCGCAGTATATCAACTCTCAGAAAAGCAATGCATTAACTTTCAAGACTTTCGACTTATCCTTTGTATACCAGAATGTTTTTATAAGTAGTAATAACAATATAGAAGTATATCAATGTAGAAGTCGATCACCTTGTAGTTTGGTCGTTTCTTCAAAGTAAAAAACCACCCAAAAAGTGAATCATTTTGAAAATGCATTACTTTGTTATGTAGGTTGCATATGTCATAAACTTATCGCTTTCACGAACGTTTTATAAAAATAAAATAACAAATTGTCTTTTAGAACTCGCCTGCTGTTTTTCTTCTATAATTAAATGATTCAAAACATTTTATATTATTTTATTAAGTAGATAACATTAATTCATTCGCAAAGTGTTCGTACAACGGGCTGTCTATCTTTAACGCCAAAGAAAACTTCAATTCAGAATAAGGAAATTACTTTTTCTTAAATTCCGCATAAACGTTTCTTCAAGACTTCAGCCTTATAACTAATCACCACAAGAATCAACCCAAATACTGGTTGGACACGCACATCCACTTCTTCTATCTAATTATTTGAGAACAGTAACCTAGTCTGGGTCTTCCTCTGTTCCTCTATAAACCTATTTCCGCTTCTCTAGATAACCCTTCATGGCTCAAAAGGTGTCCCACTATCTATTACTACCATCTCTCCTTTTCCTTTCTGACTTTAGTACAGCGCCCTTATCCTACACATTTCAATATCTCCTCATTGCAAGCCTTTTTAATCAACGGTAGTTTCATCATTCGCCCACTGTCCAAATTTTACACCCATACAGAGCCGTATTTTCATCAAACACTTTATAATAAATTAATTAATCATTAATTAAGCGACTCGGCGCTCCGCTATCTTTTGTTTTACGTCTCAGTCGATTTTTCGATCCTGACTTATCAGCTTCCAAGAAATGCACGATTTCCAATTTTTATATTAGCTCTCACAAAAATGAAAAAAAAAAAGAATTATCACAGCAGAAATTAAAAACTTCTAGACGTCGGCGTCGGTAAATGATAACGAAAGCTTTTATTAGGTACTTAATGTAATTGGATTGAAATCTTGTATTTTTATGTACCAAT
>NW_020439003.1:1139072-1164805 GCF_000699045.2 Agrilus planipennis | reverse complement strand
GAAGAAAGATGTAATCATTTATAAGAAAAGCATCAAGAAGAAAAGCTGTTGTGCACGTACTACAATGTGCAAAAAATGAACGCCAAAAAAAACGGCCGTACTTCTGCAGAATATTAAATATTTAAAAGTATCTATATGTGTAAAAAAAATAATTTATAATGCTCAAAATTAGTATTCTCAGTCACGTTAAACATTTTATTTAAAAAAAGCAAAAATTCTCATTATTTTTTTACCGCATATAAATAAGGATTTTAAAGTACCTGGAATTCAAAAAATACATTTGTGTAATTTGTTTATTTTCTGTTTGACTAACTCGGGACATAAAAAGGCGATGCACTCATATGGCAGATATAACGTTTAACGTTAGCTTTTGTTCTAACAAACAAATATATAAGAACATTATAGACAGATAGTGCACACAGTGTTCCCCCGAAAGTGTAAGTAGTATCTGGTTGATCTCCCCACTTATATATATTTCCTATCTCTCAGGTGCTACATTTTATTCGTTACTCTTTATACCTTTGTACATTCTCCTTTTAATTAGCACTCGTTCAGTAGTGATTTTTAAGTGTACCGGCATCTACGTACGCAAACTTAATGTGTTTAAATCAAAATTTCGGACGTTCTTGAAAAGTTTTGGAACTTTAAATAACGGTACGTAACAATGTTATACTTATACTTTTGTTATAATTCCACAATATATTTGCTTTCTACTTTCAACCAAAACAAAATTTTATTACAATCGAAAATCGTAAGGTGTATACCTTTAACTTCGGAAAATTTGTTTCGATAAGAGGGGGAAGAGGGCGCCTTGAAGTCATTGCTTATCATGATAAAAGTTAATTAAAAGTTTCGACGGCAATTTAATGTAACTGATTAATCGTTAATCGCTAATGTACAATATAATTAAATTATACAAGTGTATCAATCAATTTAAGTAAAAAAAGTAGCAAAATAGTAGGTTCACATTGCTTAATTTCCATGAAGGCTTAATAATCGTTTACTGTTTGCTACCTTTTATAACGTAAATGTTGCATCAACATCTTTTAATCCCATATTATACATAGGTACGCGTTTTTACATTTTATTACAATTTAGCGAATGAGATAAGGTGAGGCTATTGTGTTAATGTTAAGGTATTTAATATTAAATTTACTCGGTGCAGTGATCTACGATAATTTAATAAATTTTGTTGATTCGTGAATAATTACCGAGTGCAACTGTGTCTGATTATAATGAACAGTAAATAGCAATTATTTGCCCATGATCTTTTCTGAAATTTTAATACCAAAGCAAATCATTTTTTAGTTTTCGTTATAACATAAGCACATTTTTGCAGCTCGAAATTAATTAACACATATTATACTTAAGAACACTGGTTTACCTTTTAATAAACATATCGCTATGTTATAATGTGTTCTGCGCAGGTCTAAATTTGTAATTAGTTGAATAACTAAACATCCAATTAAAGGATGTTAAAGGATGTTCACCAATTTTTTGACGTGTTGGATGTGTTGTAAATGTCAATGTTCGATAGCAGGATCATAAATAGGAGGTAGTAGCAATGGACCAAATGATATCGACGAACCCCTTGGTTAAAATAAATATAACAGGCTATGCTATTAAAAAATTAAATTCTAATAATTCTTTTTAAATTTAATAACAAAACTTACTGAATTTTCAATTACCTTTTTCATGTTTTCCTCGTAAGCACAACAGACAAATATCTCTAAATTCATGAAGCATTTTGACGATCATGCTTTGCTTATAATTAAAGAACTACCGACGGCTTTTTAAACACCCAGTAGACTCAGATCGATAGTGTCTTAAAAATTGATAGAATAAAAATTAAGATAACGTCTTCCTAATTTACGAATAGTTACAAATACGTGCAACAAATAAGTATAATAAATACATAATTTTGATTATAAACTAAATTTTACTCAAATAGTAAAACAAAATTAGTAATAATATTTAGCAATGGAAAAGATACCTCTCTCGAGTCGATAGAAATATAAATGTCAAGTACCTGTATTATCAATTCAATTGTTTAAGCGAAAATTAGTTGCTACATCTACTTCAAAATAGTTTTAAATGATATGGTGACGCAAAAATATTGTATGTTATCAGTAATTTTCAATAAAGACTTTTTTAAATTGCTTCGATATGTCTACGTTTGTCGGAAGATGTATGGCCTCAATCAATAGATCATTTTCAGATTGATATGTATACATAGTTATTAATTACGAACGAAAAATCGTGATAAAACGCAGATACACGTGAAAATCAAATGAAAAAGCTTTTGAAATAATTGTTGAGTTGAACAATACACTAAAGTTAATATTTTTGTAAATGTATCTATCGCGGAGAAAAATGAATTGTGAAAAGAATCAATAAGGGGCTTTTCACTCGTATGCAACCTAAGGAGAATAGATTTAGTTGTAAATTACTAAATTAACGAAGGAAACATTGGAATTTACTAAGTAAACTGTAATAATCTCTATATATTTACATCTGCTTTTANAAGGACACTGGCAGGTGTTTGGCCAGTCGTTTCGTGGACAGATGAGCGGTATGCCATTAGGAATAAAGGCAACTAGATATATTTACATCTGCTTTTAATTCAAATTTTTTATATTACAATTTAAATTAAATCAATCAACTAATAAATTCAATTTATAGTTAAGATAAAAGTAATTTTTGTCTTTTTGATTCGGATGAAACTTGGCTAAATTGTAAGCAAGTTTAGGCGATGTTAAGGTCATGTTACACGAGCGTGGATCGGCAATTCACGCGTCATGTAACATGACCTTTACACGGCGCGTGAAGCATGGATCGGCATTCCACGCGCCCGGCGCCGCTATGAAGAGAAATCAAAGAAACCTCTACGGCCTTTAGACAAAACCAAAACCATAAACGTAGTTTTAACATAAGAAAAAGAAACAACGGCTAATTAGGGAACAGTAAACTAAAAACATTGTATGAATCGTAGGATAAGGTTTTACCCCGTGCCATTAATGATTTTATTTTTATTTATCAACGACCAGCCTATCACTAACAACTATAGCTAACGACTAGCAATATTGTTTCATTTTAATTCAAGGCTAACACGATAAAAAATGCAAAACGACTTTTGTCTTCTACCAATTGAAATAATCTGACATATGAAAGTTAATATGAAAAGTACTGCTTTGTTTATTTTCTTCTTGGATGTTGTGAATGTAAGAATTAAACCAAAACCATACTAAGTTTACTAAATGAGACGCAAAACTTCATTTTCTTTCTATTTGGGATTTGGCTTCAAATTAATATTTGGGCCAAATAATGTGATTCGTGTTCCTTACTATAGGACTGTAAATAATAAGGGTGGATGTATTTAGGTGGTAGAAATTGGCTGAAACCAATGAACGAGAAGAGTTTTGTCTTTACGTAACCCAAGTCCAAGGTTCATACCGATCTAAATTACCTCTACCAATTTCCGTATGATGAAGTTAAGGACATTACTACTACTATTAGATCATCAATATTACGTACTTTTCTGCATCTGCCTGCAGTGACGTTAGTTCGTTCTTTCATGAGATAGAGAATAAATAATGGGTTTTGTAAATAAAATAATATCTTAAATATTTAAAAATCAAAATTATAACTGTTACTTTCCGTCCCAATGATTGTAGACTAAATCATACTATTTATTTTAATACAAAAGATTAAGGAAAATTTTTGAAATTCTAAGATGACGACTCAAGTCCGTACCTTGGATTTTCATGAAATTTCATCGTTCCAAAAGCAACATACATTAAGAAACGAAATACATATTTATAAATAAACTGTTACTAAACGTTCATTATTTGTATTGTTGCTAATATATAATGGGCAATTATTTATGTAAAGAAATACACCTTAAGTACTTTATGAATTAATTATTAATAATAACCTATGACATTTGTTAATACTCCTACATTGTGGATCGTAAAAGTGATCATTGCAAATTTTGTTTAAAGCAGCCCCTTCATGGTGCTTCTAAAGTGCCTACCTCTTATTTGAAACAAACAACTTTATGTAATGACGATTTAATACATTATTACTTAATAACAAAATTGCATCCTATGACGTATCTACTGTTCTTGTCTTTGTACTTATGTAGGTACATTGTATATACTTTCTCTTTTCATGCAACACAAATATTAAGTCAACCGAAAGAAAACAGTTTTTTAAATCTCACGATATACCTAGTGACAATAAATACTTTGATCTTTCACTTTTGCTAGAAAAACAATTTTAGATCATTGCGAGTTAAAGCAAGTTTTCCGTTTTAATTAAGATTCAGGCAGTGTTGTTTTACTTTTCGGCGTATTTTGTGGTTTGGGGAACGAACTTCGTGACTATTATCTTTTTCTTTCGTTTTCAGAACTGAGTGCGAAATGACCGAGGAGAAAGAAAAATATCCTTCAACCTTCACCATCGACAACTTCAGTTCAACGTAAGTGCAATAATTAATTATAACAGATATACACAATTTTAAAAGGATACTTCAACAACTGATACCTGATATATCAGCTTAAAATTTTCGGAATTGAGAAAGCAATTAATTTTTAATCATTGCATATGTCGGCAAAAAAAATGTATAAGTACTCACTGGTGTAACTGTTGCAATAACGAATTTAAAGTGTTTTTAAAATGGAAATTACTGTAACTTCGGCGGCTTTATGTGCATAGATAAGCAGTGGATCCACACAGAAGAAATTCATTGTTATTAGTTACAATGTCAAGGATTCTAAATTTTTATTGAAGATACAAATATTTTTTGAAATATCTCACTAGAGAACTAAATAAAAAAAAGAATTTAAAAAGCACCTACACACAGGTTCAATAACAATTTACTTGTCAACATGTTTCTGTTTGGCATACACTTAAAAAAACTTGTTAATAAGTAGACAGTCAAGGCCACAAAGGACCCTTAATTATAAGCTATTTTTATGCACCTGTACATGCAATAATAATATTTAATAATAATACCTAATGTGCATTAGTCAGAACTTCAAAATTTTTTTAATGTCAGAAACTCCTTAATTGGTAGAATTAGAAAAAGCATAAAAATAGGATGAGGTTTTGTTATTTTTATTAACCTATTTGTTTATTATTACGCATTACAAGTTACATTATTTGAAAATCTTTTCCAAGATTCTGAAAAGTTCAACTGCAGTTTTCTCGAAAACAATTGAAATTATCAAATTGAAACAAGTATAACAATATTACGTAAAAGTGATGTTTATATCATATTTTATAACAAAAATTACCGAAAAGTTTTATTATCCTATTTTATGGTTAAAGTTACACCTCTCTACTAATTTTGTACACGATTTATGAAAATTTTGTGAAATTATTACCAAAAGAAAGAAAATAATATGTAACTTTTAAAACCCTATACCTTTTCTTTTTTTCTTGTTAAAATTTTAATACATTTAAAACGTGCTTCAATAAATATAAATAAGAACTCTTTGTTATTGTGTAAAATATATAGATGATTTAAACGCTTTCTAGTCATTTACAATCTTCAACATTATTTTAATCGTTTTAAGGATGAATAAAAGCTATCTCTGTCCCTTCATGATCCTGAACATCAACATTTAATTAAGGTCAAACCATTATATTTTAGTCCAAAAAATGCAAATATTTAATATGCAAATTATAGATATTTAGGGCTAAAAAACATATAGCAAAATATAAAATGGAATATCAACAAAAATAGTCTATCTAACTGGGTTACATAATCTTACAATTTATGTAAAATGTATGTAGGTACTACATCATAGAAACAAGTGCAGAAACTAAGGCAACAATGCGACCTTCGTTATGAGTGACACAAATACAGTGCCTAGCCTTTTTTTATTGCAAAATTCTTCACTATACATATACATTAAGTATAGATTGACATATCGCTTATTCATTTTTAATTCTGTAATCCCTAACAAGAACGTGAGTTACATTTGTATCAGTCAATTTTCCTTCTTTTCAAAAAAATCGATTGCAACAGGGATTTTTAGAATACTTGACATTGATAATAAAAAAAATTGGAAAAATTTTGTCATATAGCATATTGTTTCTCATCGGTTTCCTTTTAGTGGCACTTCAGTTTTTATCTTACGATTGTCGCCTTTTTCTGTACTTCTACAAAACCTTTTCAATCCACAATGAATTATTAATTCGAACAAACTAACGTAACAATAACGAAATTCTGAATTAATTAAGTATATATAGACAGGTTCTTCAGTAAAATACAGCCTGTGGTTGAAGACGTCATCATATTCACGTCAGAAACCTTGCAATTTGACGATTTTTTTATAAGTGAGTTTCCACTGCTGCACAATATCTTCTACATTTCATGAATATTATTAGCAATGGCAAGGTCAAAAAATACAATATTATCTTAAACTCAAAATATTAAAATATGGTTTTTATTAAATTTTTTAAATTAGCCTTTCATTTGTAATTGACGCAAACTACACAAATTTAAATCGGTTTAATTTTACTTAAANTTTATTGTTTATGCTTTGTTGTTTTGTATAATGAATTTCAATGAATGCTGAAGGCCTAATCAAAACTTTAACATACGAAACATTAATGAATTACAGCAAGAAAATGTTCCAAAAATAATTATTCAAACCATGTTTACCTATTTCTAAACTAAATCTAAACTAAGAAGAAAGATGAATAATAAAAACAAGAACCATAATTTTTAGGATACTTGGATGGGTTATTAAATAATTATCAAACCATATTTATCTGTTTTCAAAAATACTCGAAATTTTAATGAAAATTATAACGTGATAAAATCTTCGAATGGAAATTTTTACACTCTCAGACGATACGGTTTTGAGTATTTGCAAAATAAAATATACGTATAGGTAGATACCTACCTTGTCCTACTTAAAACAAGATTTAGCAATTTTTGCAGAATTTGAACTCGTATTACGAAAAAAATAATCATTAAAAAACCTAAATGCCAAACTCCCAGTTAAAAAAAAGGTTTACATCTCTTCGCCAGTATATGGATTATGGATGCAATAAAATTAAACAGCAGGTGCTTTCTATATATTTACCTGCCTAATAAAACTTATCATTAATTACATGTTTCAAAGATTATCGTAATACATGATTTACCACTGGAATTACCTTATCTGTTTAAACGATTGCTACCTTATCATAGACAACAAGAAATTCTTTTTTTTTTTTAATTAAGATCAAAATTATAACTATACTATGTCCATTAATTTTTACGATAACCATTCAACAAACAAAATCAAAATGATATAAATGCGATCTTATTCGACCAGAAATGTGAAAAAACGCGAATAATTATGTACAGAATGATTCACAAACAGGATGTATCAAGTAGGAGTATTATTACAAAATCAGTGAATTGCTGTTTTAAGCTAATAAACCAAGTCATAAAAATTGTTCAAATAGCAACATTGAATGTTGCTAATACAATAAGGACAGTAAGGAGAACGCTAATTAATAAAATTATTGACTTGATATTTTCAAATATTTCTCCATACATTTTTAAAATTTTAGTGTGATTATTTTATTGCGGTTTTGAAAATGTTTCTTTGAAAAATTACATTTAATTGCATACATCCAAACAAAACAATAACTCAATAACAATGAAGCATTCAGCACATTGTGATCTTGATCGTTATTGCTATGATGATTCCTGAGAATTTTGTAAAATTATAAAATTGTTTTCACTAATCTGCAGTGTTATTGTTCAATACCGACATAAAAATAGAAGAATTAACAGTGGGGCCTTTGTCTACTTTTTGTTTTTGTTAAAAATCTGGTAGAAAATAGAGCACCCTAAATATCTCAAATCTAAATGCCAAAAACAACCAGGGACTAAAGAAAAAAGTACTCTTCAATCCCTGAGGAACATTGTTAACTGAAAAATTCTTCGGTCGTTGAAACCGCCAAACACTCCATTCTTCTTAATCAAAATTCTAATATTTACGTGACTGTTTTTAGTCAAAAGTTATGCAAGAATCTGAAGAATCTTATTGTTCTATTCTTTTGCAGAACTAAATTGGAAAGCAACGAGGTCAAGGTACCAGTTGGCAGTAAAGAAACTCTCAATGACTATAACCCATTTGACCATCGACAATTGGAGCATCCGAATTCGTAAGTGTCCACGAAAAATGTCAAATCTTCCCTAACAAATAATTTTTCCTATCTTGTTAAATTTAATGTGTATTCAATTACAAACAAATGTAGTTACTGCAATATATGGTAGATAATCGTTAAGATTAAAACCTTACATAATATCTCTCAAGGTACACGATGTAAGAATGAATCTACTATACTGATCAAACACGTGTTTACTTTTACTTACTAATTAAAATAGCTTTCGTTTATTTTGTTGTCTCTTGAGTCTTGCAACATAATGCAATCAGCCATAAAGTAAAAGAAAACCAATAAGGATTTCGAAACTAATCAGTAATCATGCATGCTGCTGCAGTTTCTCAAAGAAAATAATTTATTTCAATACATAAGAAGAAGAAGAAGAAGGAATGAATATAAATAACTATATACCTATGATCCGGTCTACTTTCTTTTTAAACATTCAAAATCTTACAAAACTGTAAAATTGTTATCTTTCTTTAATCGACAACGGCACACACAAATGCAAATGAACCTATGCAAGTGGATCTCTATACATTGTCAGATTCTCTTTTCGTAAATTTATTCAGGTGCGTAGTTGATAGGAAGGGTCGTGTTTTTTCACCCCCGAAAATTACAAAAGTTGAATAAATAATAGCGCCCTAATTAAATGTGTCTACATGTCAAATCTATCTATACATCGAAGACGCGATCAACATCATTAAAGACAATACAACTGAAGGGATAGATATATAGGGGCAAAAGATTAGTATGCATACATTTGCAGAATATATAGCAGTCTAGCAAAGAGGAGTTAGAGATAAAATGGAAGCGGTATTGACAAAACATTATTATAAGAAAATAAACAAAACTAAAACAAAAATACTGGTATGCAGGGGAGGAGAAAGTAGAGAAAGTGCGAATATAAAGATAGGAGACGAAAAAACTGATTTTATAGGTATCTAGGAAGTCAGGACGGTAGTAGAAGTAGTGCGGATATAAAGCAGAGGATAGCCCAGAGTCAAGTATTTATAAGAAATTATCGTTATTATTATTGTTATAAATCCATCGTTAATGGATTATTAATAAAAACTTTGCCTGTAAAAGCCTACCTAACGGCGCTGCTTAATGATATAAATTACAATTTTTCCCTAGTCCTTAAAATTAAAACAAGTTCTAAATAACTAAATGTAGTCATAGGGTAAATTTCTTTTTTTTTTTCTAGTTAACAAAGTTATGTTTTATAATATATCTAGTTTCATTCATTTCTTGGATTGCGAAACAACTATTTACAGCCTTTATTGATTTATGCGTTAGGTACTTAAACGCTATTGTACATAAGTTATTGTACTTTAATCTATTAGCGTTTATTGACCAATAAACTATTTTTGGACCTACCCATTCATAAATTCGTATAGATTACCGCAATTGAAACTCCTACTTAATAAGACCATTTAAACAAATATTGCTATGACAATTGATGAGTTCATTAAAAAAAATATAAAATCACATAGGTAAAATAAAAAATACCCTTCGCTAAACGTGAACTATTATGTGTGTTTTAAACTACAAATTCCACAAATTAAAAATATAGTACAATAAAAAATGTATTGTATACCATAAAGGTAATCATCATCATCATAAACTCGTCAGTCTTAAGACTGATTGAACACGCACCTCCTATCCTGATTTAATCTTCGCATTTCCCTAAAACTACAACATCCTTTTAATTATTTGTGAACTGTAAGCCAATCTAGGTCTACCTCTATTCCTCTCAGCTCGTTTTTTCCTGCTTATAATATGTTTCTAACTAGTCCTTCATGTCTGAGAAGGTGCCCTACCAACCTATCTCGCTTTTTCGGTCACTTCTTCTAATTCTTCGTCCCTTATTCTTATATTCACTCTTTCCCTACTTTATTTTTCCTTACTTTCCCTATACTATTTTTGATTTACATTTATCATAAAGATAATTATTTTTATTGTTTTCAGAACATTCGGGGCTTTAGCTCATCTTTTAAAGAGTTCGTTGGGTACAGGTATTTTGGCTATGCCAAACGCCTTCAAAAATGGTGGTCTTCTTTTTGGTTTTATTGGAACCCTTCTTGTAGGAATCGTCTGTACCCACTGCGTTCACATATTGGTAAGTTTATTGTCTTTAATCACTGTCTTATATTCCTACCAATAACTGATAACAATTACCTATTTGACAAATTCCTCTGCGCTACCTAATTACAAAAGGCGCTGATCGAAATAATTTGTGTATTTACCTTTTCTGATTTCTATTTAATACAAATTTAAAACAATTTGATGATGGTTGAAAAAACTACATCAATGTCGTTAATGATTTTTATAAAATACGAAAATAATCAGAGATCACAAAGGGGAATAAATGGAAAATATTTTACTTTACAACGGGACAGGATTTGCAACAATAGGACTATTTAACATTTTTTACCTTTTATTATAAATAATATACGACGAGACATCTGTGACCTCAAATTACCAGTTCCAACCGGTTGACTTAAAACGTTTTACGTTAAATACCGAGTTCGATGGTTTTATGTAATAACACTTAATATTTATGGGTATGCAAACTTTTGTGGACAAGTTTTTTTGCAAATGATTTGCATAAAGTAAACAAATATTATCCACTGGCTTATTACACAAATTAATTGCTACCTGCTAAAGTATTACATCGTTTATAAGTCAATGAAAGTGAATGTTGTATCACACATAATACGCATACAACAGGTATGTATCCAGTGAAGGTGATACGAAGATTTATGCTCACACAAATAAAATAGAAAATACTTTTCGAAGTAATTTTTGCGGAAAATTTATCAATTTCTTGTTTTTAAAAATATGTTGTTGTCTTTTTATAATAACAGATGTATCTATAATACTGTCATACAAATTTTAACAAATTTTTTTGTTAGTGTACGAAGTATGAAAAATTATCATCTCGAGGAATACAAATTATACCTACCGCTTTGGAATGCGGACAATGCCTACCTTGAACGAAATTCAAAACATTATCGCAAAAAGTATTAACTATTTTCTTATTACGTCAGCGTACGATGTTTTTATATTTATTTGGAAACCATTTAAATGCAAGAAGTAGAATTACGGATTGTTTACTACTAGATACTAAATATTTTATACGATGAAGATTTTCCGGGCTAACGATCCGTGGTCAAGTGGAATTTTTATTTCTTCCAGACGTTTCGTTCGAAACTGCGCCGAACATTTTCAATTGAGACGGTGGTGGTTGATGGTGAAGAATACTACGAAGCAACCACCACCGTCTCCATTGAAAATGTTGGGCGCAGTTTCGAACGAAATATCTGGAAGAAATAAAAATTCCACTAGACCACGGCTCGTTAGTGCGGAAAATCTTCATCGTATAGACTCCGGCCGTGAAAGCCTACAAGATTATACTAAATATATTATCAGCTATCATTTATGGAAGAAGTTTTCCACTCTGTATTTTTCATTACGAATTCCACACATGCGAAACGGATATATTTTAATTTGAATATCGAATAAACATAGCACCAAAGATGTATCAGAATAAACAAAATATTGAAACCACATAATAAATTCATATCATTTGAAAAACTTACCGAATTTCTGCTGGATCAACAACCACCTCGAATGGAATTTCTGTTCTGAAAAATAAAATTACATAAATACTCCTTCAAAACGTTTCGTTAGTTTCCTCAAAAAATTAATTCATTTTAATAATAATTTTCCAAATATGAAATTAATAATAATAATGCCTGATAAAGACAGAACCAAACTAAAAAATCGAACCAGAGTAAATTAGTAATTTCTTCATTAATAAGTACAATCGTTCTACCCATAAACGATTTGTACAGTGACTTACTCATTTTATCATAATAGAGTAGGTACAATAATTAAGCTGTTAATTCTATTTTTTAACAAATCTAAGCAATTAGTACCTAAAGTGCTTAAACGTATTGTTCTTTTGTCATTTGTTATATAAAGAATGTTACTAAGAACAAAGGAAGCAGTTTTTCAATCTTACAGATAAATAAAAAAAGTAAAGTGCCTACTTAGGTAAAGTATAGTTATTGATGTATTTAGTATTAAAACAAATGTACCTTACGGTTAATCCCATTTTGGCCTAAAATAATCCGATTTTCTGTAAATTTTCATAAATATGATTAAACAAATGTTAATTATTCGCATAAAAATACTCAAACCTTCGTATTCCAGGACCTGTTTGCACATTTAATTAATGATAATAATAACTGATAATTTGATCGATTTGTATTATGTATATTTATTTGTATTAGAAAATGATATACCTATAATAACAAAATATTTGGATTAAACAATTAATACTGTATATTTAGATAATAATTTTATCGTTTAAAAATGAAAAATTGATCGCTTAGTATCTTGAAACCTCGCTACATTTAATAAAGGCAATAAAAGGATATAAGTACTTCCTTTGCTAATTTATATAAGGCAATGGAATATACATATATAATTAACTATCACTTAATATATAACATAGTACTTACATAAACCACCCACTACAATATCCTTTAGCAGTTATGCACATTTTTTAACCATTATTTTAGCGTAAATCGAGCCGAAACTACACGTAAAATTAATCGACCGAAATACCGAAAGCCATTTTGCTACAATGATGTCTCATTCTGATCGTTTCTAACGAAAGATATACATTCGGTCAAATGATAATGAAAGGTTATTTGAGCAAAAACGCCATTCTCGAATAAGACTGTGATCTTATAAACAAACAAATGTAAATTAGACTGTGAAACAATTGTATGACTGCACAGCAAATCATTTCGATATAGTGTTAACTTAAAAATGTATTTTAACCGTTGTTTTACAGAAAAACTACTTCTTTCTTTTATTGCAATTTTTATAATTTATACTTACAGATTATGTACGACATACATCACAAAAACAACAGTAGAACAATTAATTGTTACATACAACATGAAAAAACCTATAACTATAGTTTTTTATATTTTTGTACAGGACTTTTCGAATAATATGCGTTACTCCCTTTATTTGATGGGAACACCGGGAAATTTGTATTCAAAATTTTAATGCATTATTTTTATTCGTTTCTTTTATATTGTCTTAGTTCTATAACAAATTATTCTAATCATCGTACTGTTCGTTTGATATCCATGACAAGGGATTAAGAAAAAAGAAATATTTTCCATGTTGGGAATCCCCCGCGATAATTAACTTGCGGTAATAATGCCTCTTGCATCGTCACTTGGCAGTTGACTTTAGTATGACCCACATTTGTCACAAACATGTAATTTACGTGTTATAATTCGTAATGATATTTTTATTTTCATCGTTTACATAAAAACAATTTTTTGTCCTCTTTTTTACTACTGCAAGTACAGTTTATTGTTTGTGAGTTAATAATAAAAAGGTAATAAGTATGACATTTACAAAATGTAAATCGGTATTGATGACTGCATGTGTCATTCCACGAAGTCAATGTGTATAAAGCAGGCAAGGCTGAATCCATACAAAACCATAAAATAACTGGTAGGTATTGAGCAAGTAATTGCATTTATTAACTTCAGGCCTTGGTTGTAATATCAGATAGTTGATTATGGCGATCATTTTAAGCAGAGGATTTTATAGTAAAATATCATTTGTATCGTGATTGTTATATTGTTACCTGCAGTACTTATCCACAATACTCCTACGGTATTAAAAGATCAAAAAGGTTTTAGAAACCAAAACATATTGACAAACAAAGAGTAATTGTGTGTTATGATAATTGCAATACCATCCTGGAGTAAAACTCAAATATATACATCTTTTGTGCCAGCTTTGTAGTCAAAAGAGAACCTTTTTTTTTAAAGAAGAAAACTTTTTAAATCAAAAACTAACTTTAAGGAATAAGAGATCAGGAAAAACAATACTGTTGAAAAATGACATATATTCAAATGCAGATTATAACAAAATTTAATCACCTATTATGTAAGGATTGTTTGTATATGGAACTGTCGTTAAATTTACATATAAGAATAAAATGAATTTCTTAATTAGAAGCACTAACAAGAATGTACATTTGTACATATGTATATATATATATATAACATCATTTGGAATAGGTACATGATGGCTATAATTTTTTGTAATGATAATTACATAAATTACCTTTTTTATTTATTATGTTTGTAAATTCAATTTCCGCCGCTCTTTTTTAAGGATGCAAAATGTTGATATGCCTTATGGTTGAATACTGACTGTAATTAAGTTGTTTTTTATGTATGGAAATAAATTTCGCTTGACATAGTTTTCTAGGGATTCAAAATCTTTCAAAGCATGGAAAGGAAATTGTTATTCCTGAAAAATACAAAGAGTTTATTTTTTAAGATAGTGTGACCGAAGATGGAATCTTATTGTTTTCTAATAAAGGTTGAAAATTATTGAGTCAAGGCAAAAATTTTTTGGAGACAGAAAACAAAATAATTAGGATATTTGTGTAATTAGGTACAACTGACCTCATCAGGGTACGAAATGAGCATAATTCTATCCTTCGGCTTAGGTAATAAAAGTATAAGATACGAAACTATAATTTTTCGCGTAAGGTACAAAAGGAGAAGGTACGAAACGAGAACAAACCGCTTTGCAATACAAGATAAGTATTAACAGTCGAGCATTTTTAAATAAAAATTAATAAAATTTTCGCATTTTTGGGGCAGCTAATAATTTCTTTAAAGAAAATTTTATNAATATTTAAGGTGGTTTGTGGCAATTAATTACAACTGCTAATTAAATAAGAAACTTTACAACAAAATTTATCTTTTATACATTCTCTTTATTGCACTAAAACTAAAAAAGGTGCTTTTCACATTTGTAGCATTATAATTGCAAACCGAATGGTCATTTTAGCTTGTCAACGATAACAAAGTATGCCAGATAAAATTGTAGTCATATTTAAATTTATTACAGCTTATAATTACAGTTAATGTGCCGTCTTGTGATTACGTTTTGCTTTTTAGTGTGACGACATAGCAAGATATTTACGGATATATTTTATACTTAAATATATTTTCTCTTACAGACTTGCCCAAGTGGTAAAATGTTTAGTGGCGTTAGCCATCTTTTTCACCTACAGTCTTCAGTTCTACGTTGCTTACTCGATAACTTGGGGAATAACAGGCAAACATATTTCAACGAAATTTCATAACTTATTACAGAATGTGCATATATCATGTATGTAAATGTTAGATAGAAGACAGTATATAAATTTATAAGTATCTAATATTAAGGAAGTAAACAGGTTTTTTTCCTAAATAACTTTTTAAGAATTGTAGCTTATCTCTAGCAAACAGTAAGAAAATTCCATCTAGCTAACGTTTTATTAATTATACTTACGTATTAAAGGTGAAATACTTAAAGAATGTGCAAATAAGTCAAGTGTTTGACTGGTTATCCTCTGGTCTAATATTGTAACAAACACTTGTTATTTAAGAATCTAGGACAGTTTATTACAAAACGGTAGCAATAATATTTATTTAAAGATTTGATTAAAAAGTTTACCTTTTTATTTGCAAATACTCTTAATAGTTACTTTCCTGAATGTTGCCATGTTCTACGGTTTATGAACGTCAGAAATCAAGAATCAGAATACGTCAGTTACTAAAATGCATGTACTTGTACATACATATTGAAAAAAGTTTTGGGCTTTCTTATATGAGAGCTTGATTTAGGACATGATTTAGAGACAGTTTCAAAGTACCTATTCTTACAGATATATTGTTGAATGTAGAACTAATAGTGCGTCAAATTAAACAAAGCATTAAAATTACATCAAAAATAAATATTAATATTGAAAGACGTACTCAAACTCTGCCAAACTGTCAGCCTCATTAAATGAAAATTTTACTCTGAAAAAATATTCTGTTAATTGCTTCATTAAAAATGTGTGGGTGTATTACAAATAGAAAATAATTTATAAATCATTCCTCTTTATCTACAATTGTATCATTTTCCAAGTAAAGTTGATGGAAATTATGGATGCTAGTATTATTAAGTAGTATATTGTTTATTTATTAATAGTAATATAGTTTCATTAACTGCAGAAATAAGAAAATGATTTCAATTTATTCAGTAATTAATGTACACGACAATCGATGAAAAACCTTTTGCACTTTCTCTTTTCAAAACATTTGGCAAATAATTTAAAATCACTTCAATACCGTTAATTGATTTTCTATTAATGTGTTTCGCTACGTTCATCTTTATGCTCCGTTTCGTTGATGAGAAAACGGAAAAATTTGAAGGATTTCTAGAACATTCCGTGTAGAAGTACATGTTCCAATAAGAAATAGAATTTGTTTACTACTTGCACAAAAGTTCCTTTCAAAAAAAACTTCAAGCTAGTAAAATAAAAGTGCCTGTTTATAGCAAATAACTCTTTCACTTCTAATAAAGGACCCAGGTCAAACCAAGAAGTTTATGGTGTAGAAACTTTTCGCGGTTTATAAATATTTTTTTTAAAAATAAGTGCGTCAGTAACTGTCACAAATGGAGGTCGTCCTTCTAAACACCTATAAGACTATTTAAAAATATTAAAATCCTTATTGTTGTTTAGTTTGTTACATATTATGTTGATAAAACACATTTTTTTCAATGACTTCATGAATATTTGCATTATTGACAATTATCCTTTACGACAACTGATATTTGGCTTTGAAAATCTGATTGTTAATGACATTGCCACAAAATACTCACATGAATTTATTATGCGTTAGAGGCCTTGGCAGAAAAGGAAGTAAGTACGATCATAAATGCAGGGTCGTACTCGTACCTAGATTTTATTTTTGTTTAGGCCAAGAGTGAGTCACATCGTTTTAAATTTTACTTTCGATATAACAGAAAACGACCCGACTTCCGTGAATTTTACTATATAACGCACCTAGACAAAAAAAAAATAAACAATACTTCAGACTGCAAGTTTATTTTCTCCCCTGTTGTGTATGCCCCTTTTCACCGCCTCTTGGCCAGGAAATGTAATTTTCTTAGCCAAGTAATTTAGCATGTTCATCAAGCAAAAAATCGGAAATAGTCATGATTTGGACAAAGAGATAGATACTTTTGTGTCATTAAATAAAACGTGTCATAATTTTGCATTAAGCAAAGGCATCGTCAAAGGATATATACAGTTGAATACAGTTGTACAGTAGTACTTTCAATGTATAAGTTCAAACCCTACAGTAGCTACATCCGTGTATCAGTAAGAAATTATCACGAAAATGCAACGAAGGGAAACTAGGAAAACTCATACATTAGCTATTGCAATAACAAAAAACCTTGAAACAATTTTAAGTCACTTGGATTTTACGTAAGACAGTATGAATTTGGATTTAAATTGCTGTTAACCTTTATTCTTTCAATTAGAACCAGAAATATTTTTTTGAATAAGTTGGTGTCACAAACGGATGATTAGTTAAATGCTGGAGCAATATTTCACTTCAATCGTGACAATACGGTAATACCTTTAATATTTTAATCAGATAAAGAACTACAATAATAGATAATTTTGATAAGACGTGAACTTTATTACCTACGTGTGTTATCATAAAGCCCAGACGTTCCTGTTCTTACACTATTGCTACAATATACTTTGAGTACATAATAATTTTTAATCCGATTATTAGCTACCATTTTTTTATATTCCCAGTAATCCTACCTAATTAATAGATTAAAGTTCTCGAATTAAAAGAGTAAAACAATGTCGCGAATAAGGAGAAAAAAGATGATAAAACTGATAAAAATTGAAGCTTTTTGTTTGTGGTCTAGAATGTTTCTTCAACTGGATGTTTTAACATGAAAATATAATAATGAGATACAAAACGCAACTAATTATTTTCACTATAATTTAATTACATACTTTTTACTTGTTCGTATCACTCGACAACCTATAGCAATGGAAAGCCTATTTAACATAATAATAGCGATAATCATAATAATAAATAATACCTAATGTTTGATAAATCCAATAAGAATTATACAGGGATGGTCTAAAATTAAAACCCAAAAAATAAATGTTACCTCCCTTTCTACCGACAGACTTTACTATAAACTACGGTTAACGACCTTCCAATTTTAATTAATAAAGCTTGATGAGCATGCCACATTAATCTCTTTTGGTTTGATAAGAGATACTTTACTACTATTAAAACCAAAACGAAACGCCACAGTAGCTAAAACTTCGCAATTTACGTTTTTTGATTAAAATTTACTGTCTGAAACATGATGATAACTAATCGTAAGTTTAAAATTAAGAAATATATGTATGTATGACATGAGGAAATGTTATTAACTATCTCTAGAACTAAGAAAGTTCAATTAACCAAATTGATCCTGATCTTTTTTACTGTAGACACTATCCACATCTTAAGAAAATTGTCTTTCTAATATTTTATCAGATATTTCTTCATTAAAATTTGATTTTCTTCAATTTTGTTGTAAACCCCCAAATGCGTTCCAAAATTAAGTTCCAAATCAGAGCAAGACAATATTTTTTTTTATCCTATACGACTATTGGAACTTATGGATTATTGGAGATTACAGTTGGTTAAGATATCCTTATTTGAAAGGACCCCGCTAGATCCTTAACGAAAGTAGCTCTCCTTCAAACTCTTTTGAAACTTTCGATTCTGGTAGTTCTCGGCATGTAACTCAAAAGTCGTAAAAACTCATCAATATATACACATATATGTATACTTGAACGTATTCAATACGTATAATACACATGTATTTGTACCTTGAAAGTCCTTAAGGAAGAATGCAACTTTAAGGGATCCAATCTCAAAAAGATGAGTTTTTACGACTTAGCGCCCATTGAAACTTTTGATCTACATGTAGAGAACTATCACAATCGAAAGTATTTTCCGTAAGTATCTAGCCTGGTCCTCTAGTCATAGAATGTACTTAGGGATTTACTTAAAAGTGTTAGTCAAGCTTAGGATAGATCGGTAATACTCCGAAACGCTTACATTTTGATTATTACATATATAAAAAATTAACCACTGTAGTGGGATGAGATATAGTTATTTGATAACTAAATTTATTTCTAAAAATGGTAAGTTTCTCATATCTGCTACTAAATGGCCCTTTACGTAATTCTTAAATTTAACTGAATAGGTAAATAATTAAAACCCAGCATTCCACAAAACGTTTAGTGGGAGTTCCTACATACTGCAATAGATTTTCTTGTACTTATTAAATACAATTCGCTGTAAAAGTTACTTTTGCATCTATTTCACGTATTCTTGAATTTTTAAGCAGTTAAGTTAACAACAACCTTTTTCTTCATTTATGATTCTAATCAATCGTCACTTTACCTTACAAGGATACATTTGCAGACTATCCTTGCAGAAGTCCAGCATGAATATAATTACAATTTCAATAAATAATTTGAATGGATAAGTCTCTATATGGGATATAAACATGGAAAGGTAATAGTAATTTATAGGTTTGCAGCCTTGATGGTACTAACGTCTATTACGATCATCATAAAAAACATATGTTACTTGTAGGTACCTACAAAAATAAAAAAGTACAAAACCATTGTATCTATGTAGAACATAATTGTACAGTTGATGTGAGATAATTTTTTGATTACGTGTTATCAAAACATACCGACTTTTCATTAATACATAACACCTTTATTTAACCGATTATATTGATGATATTTTCGCATTTATAAAAGGTATATCATAGAAAAAAAGTTAATTGACACCGAAATACCTTCAGATAAGACATAAGAGCAAAAATGTGTTTATGCGCAATTTTATGAAAAGTCTAACTCAAGTAATGTCAACTTTCATTAGTATACAAATATATAGTAAAATCATTGGTGGATAATATTTACCTGCTTTTTATTATGTTTTTCTTTAAAAATATACGAAATCCTGTAAACTAAAAAGTTTTTGTTTTGTTTTTTGTTAAAAATACTTCTTAATTAATAAGTAGATATTATTTTCTACACGCTTTTGTTGTGATCCTGATCGCCGTCCACGTGTCATAACATTTTTAAGGACAACATCAATTTAGAATTGCCGATGGCCGCATAACAATCAGGTCACGACTACGCAATTAGGCTTATGACAACAACATACAAACTGCTGCTAATTACAGTAGTTGATTCATACTGTCCTGTGTCCTATTTAAATGAAATCCTAATATTATGAATGAGAATGTGAGTTTGTCGTTTGTATGTTTATTTGTTTGTTTGTTATGATTTTACGTCTTAACTACTCAGCTGGTCATCATGAAATTTTGTACACAAATTGTCAGGGGTACATAAAAAGATATAGGGTACCTTTTATCAAAAAAAATTCTGTTGCTAAGGGACAGAAAGATTTATTTTCGTCTCGGTAAAGGACAATATTTACTATATATATTTATTAATTTTTAAAACAACGTCCGACGTTTCGCCTAGGTTTGTAGACTTAAGAACTTTCAAGAATAAGTTTAAAATAATTGAGAATTTTTGTGACACATTAACACAAAAAGCCTTGAAAAAGTTTTAAACACTTTTCCTACTATGTATACTTTCCCTGACTGAATTGATAAAACTTGCTAACAATTTCCCTTAAAGATTACCGTTGTTAAGAAAACCTTTTCTGAAATTCTGTTTCTCAATTAGTTATTTTCAAATGGTAAATACTAAATGCAGAAAAGCACGAAGGGTTGGTAAACTGCATGACCGATAAAAATGAATCATAGTTCTTGTAGGATGTGTAATATGTATGAGTTTTAAAGGCCAATGGCATTAAATTTTAGTTCAGGTTCAGTGGAGCACTTTCTAGAAAAACTAATTAGTTTCAAAAGAAAAACTGGTTCTGCAGAATGGGTTTTCTTGTTTCAGGTTAAGGCATCGCATAAAATATGTAGGAAGGCGAAGACTCCATCGTTTGGATTCTCGGAAACTGCCGAAGCAGTTTTCGAATATGGTCCGGAAAATCTGAAAAGATTTGCACCAGCTGCCAGGTATATTTTAAGAAAATATCACGCATACACAGTATAACTTAATGGTTTTCACACCGCTTTTACCTACAAAATACTAAAAATAATGCTATCTTTGCGTATTTTTATTTTTTAAATGGTATAATGTTGTTTTGCTTTAAACTTTAAAAACGAATAAAAAATTTTACAGGTTTATAAAACATTTATATATCGCAAATGCTATCGTAAAGCAATTATTTTCAGTTTAAACATGTAACATTTACGTTTACAAAATAATACATATATTTACTAAAAGTTCTGTACCCTCTCTTTCCAAAGTTACAAAAATAAAAACAGTTCATGTGCATTCATGATGATTGAAGCAGCTACCACTTTTTTGTACTTAATTAATATTTGTTAATTTACTTAATTTTTGGCTACGTTCCTGATGTATGTATATGTGCCTGAAATATATAATGGAAATTTTTCAGGGTGACAGTAGACATTGCATTAGTGGTGACATATTACATGGGAATATGTGTGTATGTCGTTTTCGTATCAGGATCTATCCAACAAGTAAGTTAAAAGTTAACGATTTTAATAACTTTAACATTAACTGAATGTAATAAAAATACAGCATGGTCTTAAGAATTTCTTTGAAACATTGCGTCAATTTAACGACATTAAAAGACAATTCGCTGTATCTACATATATGTATACCTAAACAAATAAATGTTAATTTTTTTTATCACACCGTACAACTAAATGTATCAGCTCCTATAATGAAGAAATGAAGTTGTAGTTGAAGTTGCACCAATATCAATTATACAGTAAAGTAGCTTCTGGAAATTTTCCAATTTGCTATAAAGCGAGATTCAAACTGGTTTATTTAACTTTTTTTATTGCATAACCCGAAGGATTCTTCTGACAGGAATTTCCTCAAACAATCACAATAAAGTCAGCAAGTTACACATATAGGAACAATATTACTGTAAAATTAGTGATTCACGACAAAACTAATTTGGTTTAGTGAATTAACCGCAATTACCACAAAATATTAGCAAGTAGATTATAAGTAACATACATATAACAATATTACAGAGATCAAACATTTATTTATTAATAAGGTGATTTTTCAATTAAAATGCATTTCAACTCTGCCGTGATAAGTACTTATTAATCAAGATTATCAGTCACAACTGTTATGATAAATATTAATTAATCATAATACGTACAAAGTAACAAGTATATACTGCAAAAATGGATTAGTAGGTGAAGATTTAATAAATTGTTGTTTTCACTCATTTTTTTTTTTTTGATAAAAATAGATACTGAAATTATTTTTTTTAAACGATTACCAGCATAATGCTAAAAATTTCACTCGTATATGATCATACAGTAATAAGTTTGCAAAAGTCAAATTCTGAATTGTACATTTATGTCTATCAAAAACTTAGGGCCTCCAATTGCTTTAAATGATTGTTAGATAACTTTCAAGGAATAACTTATTTCGTTAACAAAAGAACAAATCCTTAAATTATATGATAATTAATACGTTATATATTTGGTATTTTATTTTAAATAATTTTGTCTGGGGAGATTTTGATCTCTGCAAAGAAAGTGTTGTTATTAAATCATCTATGATCTACGATTTTCGTTTCACAATAATATTTTCGTCCTCTTAAATTTTGTGGTTAAATAAATAAAAGCCCAAATTTGTTTCACGACCTGAGGTTCTGAGACAAATATACCTAAACCTAAAAGCGAACTAAAAATATATCAGAAGATAGGGCCTAGGTATAGATATGTATATTACGGCCCAAAAATGGGTTCCACCATTACATTGTTTAGAATTTCGATTTTAAAAAATAATTTCTTAAATTTGCAGCTAGTTGATTATTATTACCCCGATTTAAATTGGAGCGTGCAGATGTACATGGTAATCATCCTACCCCTACTGATATTGATTTGCCAAGTGAGAGAATTGAAATACTTGGTGCCCTTTTCCATGCTTGCCAATATCTTCTTGGTTATTTCATTCGCCATCACGTTGTACTATATGTTCAACGGTTCCTTTACAATGGAAGGCAAAAATCTTATGGCTCCTATTTCGCGAATTCCGCTCTTCCTTAGCACCGTCGTTTTCGCTATGGAGGGAATTGGTCTGGTTATGCCGGTCGAAAACAACATGAAAAAACCCCATCATTTCTTGGGATGTCCCGGTGTGTTAAATACTGCCATGGCTACTGTCGTTGTCCTCTATGGCGTCATTGGATTCTTCGGATACTTGAAGTATGGAGAAGCAACAGAAGGCAGCATCACATACAACTTACCAGTTGATGAAATGTAAGGCCAGACTTTATAGTGATTTACCTCACAGTATAGTTTGTAATTCATGATTTTGATGAAATGCTTATATATATACATAGTTTCGCACCACAGTAAGGTTTCATCACACTATTATCGAAGAAACATTTCGAACATACTTCAACTTTCTCTATTATTATTTTTCACAGATATATTTACCGTAAAGGTGGAAGAAAACTTTTCAATTGAAAAAGTACAACCCCAATTAAATTATTGAAATATGAGACTAATAATTTTAAATTTATCGTAATATTTTACATACACTTACGTATTTCCCCAATTCCATATTTTTTAACTACATATATATGTTAATTCGAGTGTACCTAAACTGATTGCAAAAATATGTGATCGCATACGTAACTTATAAATCAAATTCGTGATGTGTGTAATAGGTTCGGTATCAAACAAAGAGGAAAGTCTTATTTTTAACGTTGCTGATGCGTGCTGATGTCGGGGAAAAATTTTTTTGGACTTGAAAAGGTAATTAAGAATATTTTTCACAATGTTTCGCATTATGTGGACGTTGATTCTTAGATGGTGCAGATGTATAATAAATATATGTGAGCAGTCGCTTTTAGAATTATTATTTTTTATTTTTGCTTAATTACAGTTATTATTTACGTGAAATATTTAAGGTGGTTTGTGGCAATTAATTACAACTGCTAATTAAATAAGAAACTTTACAACAAAATTTATCTTTTATACATTCTCTTTATTGCACTAAAACTAAAAAAGGTGCTTTTCACATTTGTAGCATTATAATTGCAAACCGAATGGTCATTTTAGCTTGTCAACGATAACAAAGTATGCCAGATAAAATTGTAGTCATATTTAAATTTATTACAGCTTATAATTACAGTTAATGTGCCGTCTTGTGATTACGTTTTGCTTTTTAGTGTGACGACATAGCAAGATATTTACGGATATATTTTATACTTAAATATATTTTCTCTTACAGACTTGCCCAAGTGGTAAAATGTTTAGTGGCGTTAGCCATCTTTTTCACCTACAGTCTTCAGTTCTACGTTGCTTACTCGATAACTTGGGGAATAACAGGCAAACATATTTCAACGAAATTTCATAATTTAACTCAAATTGTACTAAGAACTCTCTTAGTTTCTATGACAGTTGGTGTAGCTGCATTAGTGCCGGACTTAGAACCAATCATTGGCTTAGTCGGATCCATTTGCCTTTCCATGCTTGGAATATTCATCCCAGCTGTTGTTGACACTGTCATTTCCTGGGAAGGTGAGCTTGGAACGCTAAAATGGAAACTTTGGAAGAACATAGCTCTCATGCTTTTTGCCTTATTTGCGCTCATATCGGGTTCATACGAAAGTATATTGGGACTGATGAAGTGAAAAACTTATAATAAAACAGAAAAGACAGTAATGGCTCCTTCTACTGTGTAAAAGAGACAAAAAAGACTCGAAACACTGAAGAAATAAACACCACATTATATAGAGAACGAAGCATAAAAGTGATAATCTCGAATTACAATGATGTATAATTGATTAATCACCAAAAAGAAAAATAACTAACTATTTTGGCACATATTAAGTAAGTTTTTCAACATGTGCCATACACCTAATAAGTATGTTAGCTATTTAACTGAATCGATACATATTACAGTAGACTCGTGATAGTGTGAAGATTGCATTACGGAAACTCCGCTTAATGTGACAATTACATTAATTGAATACTCAATAACGTTGTATTTGTGAAGAAACTAAACCTTTGATTACAGAAACTAACGCTCATCGACCTTAAAAATCGAAATTTTGATGGTGCGATTACACCATTGCAGAAAAAAAATATTTTATTTGGTACTTCCTCGCAGTCATATTCGCTTTACAATTAGCTAGGTACGTAGTTAATAATTCGCTTTCAGAAATTTCTGGGCAAAAATTATCCCCCCGACCAGAACTGGCTTTAGATGAGTTTGTTTAATGAATGCTCAATTTTTCGTATTTATTTTGGCAATCATAGAATCTTATTACATATAAGATATAACATTAATTAATGTGAAAAAATCTATAATATGAACAACTGTCTTTTTTCAATTCAACACACTATTGAAAGTCTACTGTAGTAGGTACTTAACAGAATAGACTTGCTTATAAACGTATTTACGGAACTTGTTGAAGTTAGTCGTAAAATATACAAAATATATTTTACAAAGTTACCTGTACTACAAAGATTAAACTTCTATGTTAAAA
>NW_020439003.1:1136541-1137618 GCF_000699045.2 Agrilus planipennis | reverse complement strand
TATCAGGATCGTGGCAAAGTTTAATGGAAATATTTTAAAATGTTGGTATAAAATATCCTTCCCTTTGCCACAAAGAATTGTAAACATTTTAAGGGTTAAGACGTACAGATGAGAAAATGCATAAATACATGTTTGTAGCAGGAAGAATATTTTTAATCGTCATAATCTTTTATTCAGAAAATAAAGTATTCATTTTACTTTTATTCAAAAACATTCGAAATTACGAGAAAACAACGAACGTAGTACCGTATTTATTAAACATTATATTAAAATGTGCTTATTAATAAGTTAAAAAAATTAAATATAATTATTTACAATACTAGAACTGAAAACGGCTATGTCTTATCTGTGATCCTTTAAAATGAAATTTGTTAGTTTGCTACCAAAGAAGGAATTCAATATTAAGTATCCTATAATAAGACGCTCCTACAATAGTGTATATTTTTATTGCCTACAGACAATTTATTACAAGCTTTTCTTCGACTATTTATTGCTGCATTCAAAACTTATTATGCTAAATGTGTAATTTTCATTTCATTCGTTTTATAAGGAAATAGACAACTTTTCCATTAAGTTACTAGCAATATAAATAACTAGTGCCCAAAATATTAATAACTGTAAAAATGTAAAAGACTTCTCTACTGTTACCTAATTGTTTATATTTAACTATGCTAAATATATGATAAAAGAAGAAGTCCTATTTAATTTACTGCTTAATTAGCAAAACTTAGAAATGAGAAATCGTAAAAACGTCAATAAATAATAATAAATCAATACAGGATATACTGCAAACTAATATTTGTTGTTCCTATGAAAGAAGTTATTATAAAAAGTATACAATGAACAAACACCACAATCAAATTGAAATTGCTATATTTGTTGGGCAAAATGTTACAAAAGTGGGAATCTTAATTACTGTAACATTATTTTGGTATGGATTAAAATTCTTTAATTTACATTGCACATAATATTTACGTAAATAATTTATAATGTGAGACAGGACATGTACAATAAATACATCTAACTAAAATTTGTACTGTTGTGGGAAGTGTGATACAGGGTATATATATATATATA
>NW_020439003.1:1132636-1136377 GCF_000699045.2 Agrilus planipennis | reverse complement strand
GATGCGCAATAGTTAGCACCGTCCTGCCCTTCATAACCCGTTCTAAAGCCTCCCGAACCAAACTTTCTGACTGTGCATCTAAAGCACTTAAAAAATAATAGATTAATAAAAAAATATCTTCCGATTCAAAGGTTTTTTTACCTTGTAGCTTCATCAAGTAATAAAATTTTTGGATCTTTAATTAACGCCCTAGCAATAGCAATTCGTTGCTTCTGACCACCACTTAACATAATTCCCCTTTCCCCAACAAGAGTGTTAAAGCCTTCAGGTAATTGCTGCACAAATTCAAGTACATTTGCCTCTTTGGCTACTTCTGTCAGTTTCTCCTCTGTTATTTTTTCTGGACAATCAGCACCATATAAAATGTTATCTCTAATACTACATGAAAATAACACAGGCTCCTGAAAGTGAACTCAATCAATCTAACAATCACCATATACAAAGAAGAAAATAAAGAAACTTTTCTTCTGTCTCTTTTTAGAAATATTTCAAATAAACATATTTAAAATTTAAAAACACTAAAGAAAACGACAGAGTACAAAAACATACTTGACTAACTGTTCCAATACATCGTTTTATCCATTTAGGATCCAAATTTCTTACATCCTGTCCATCCAATAATACATTTCCCTTAGTAGGGTCATATAGACGTAAAAGTAAAGCAGCTAATGTGCTTTTCCCGGAACCACTTGGACCAACCACCGCCACCGTTTTACCTGGACTTATATCTAGTTTAACATCATTAAGCACCTCTACGTTAGATCGCGATGGATATTTAAATTGAATATCATTAAACTGTATGTGGCCCTCAGGTTCTTTAATTGGAATTGAGCCTCCTACAAATTATTTCCATTCGTTAATAAGCTATATTTCAATTTTAAAGAATATTCTGCACCAGTAACAGGCATAGCAGGTTGTCTATCAACTATTTCCCACAGCCTTGTTGCAGCCCCTACAGCTTTGTTTAACTCGGAATAAAAACTCGAAAGACCACCCAAAGACACCCCTATGTATGCTGCATATAAAAGAAACGAAGATAAGTTTCCGACAGTAATGTCATGAGCAGAAACCATTACTCCTCCATAATATAGAACAGAAATGATGATAACGTTTCCTGTGAGTCCTGTCTACAAAATGCCCAGTCAAAAAAGAACCAAATACATATATACAATACTTTACAATCCCACTAATTTAATTAACATAGAAATTCATTATTAGGGAGTTATGGTGAATTTTTTTTTAAATCAAAAACTGTTTCACATTACAGAATAACGTTAGTTACAATAATAAGTTGCAACAAGTGTAACTAACACTAAAAATGTGAAACTTTAACCTACGACCAATTTAATTTCATTTCGATATTTCGGAAAAGTTTACTAACCATTCCAAAAAATATAGCTCTTGCTCTTGACTCGTTGTATCCTAAAAGTAGAACTTTTTCAATAGCGCACTTATATCGATCCATTTCCAACGATTCCCTGCCAAAAGACTTAACAGTTTTCATGTTTGAAATTCGTTCTTCAGCTACTTGAGATGCAGCTGCCAATTTGTCTTGGACCTCTTTTGTGATGTTGCGAACGTACCTTCCATATATTATCGCTATGACCGCTACTGGTGGAACAACTGTCAAACTTACCAAAGCTAATTTTGGAGACATATAAAACTAAAAATGTTAAAGAGGAAAAGTTTTTACGTTTTCATACATATAAATATATGAAAAGGTTTTGCAAATTAACCATAACAATAACGTTAAAGATGTTTGAAGAAAGTTACTTAAAAAGTAACATTTTATAGCAAGTAAATAAAAATACCATCATTCCACTTCCAGCTAAAACCATAATTGTTGATCTAAGACCATCAGAAATATTTGTGGTAAGAGCATAACCAACTATTTGGGTATCAGAAGACAACCTATTAACTAATTCCCCTGTTGAACGATTATCAAACCATCCTTGCTCTTGTCGCAAAATTGAAGAAAATACTTTTAAACGCAAGGCCTGAGTCATTCTATAACCTGTCAGTAAAAAAGTATATATCATTATCACTACTAAGATTTTACATATGAGAACCTACTCCAGAACTAATCTAATTAAACCCCTGTGGTGTTTTGTTTACCTGAAGTTGACATTAAGTAAACTCTTCCAAAATTGCAAATACCACCAAGAAGAAACACAGCTATTAGTATTCCACATAACTTATTTAACTTTTGTCGAGCATCATCAGAATTTTCATTATTTGTGTAAATAATATCCAAAACCTTTCCTAGACTGAAAGGGACTGCCATTGTTACTGCACTTGATATAAAAAGTAAACATACAGCACCTGCAGAGAAAACCTATCAATTTATTTGAAATAAATTTATATGTGGGGCCACAATTTAACTCACCAAAAAGGGTCCATTTTTCGGATTTCGCAAGGGAAAAAAGTCTAGATAAATCAGCCTTTTTAAGCCTCTGAGTTTTAGTACTTCTATGCCTTTGAAAAAATTTGCGTACACGAGTTGAACTATTTACACTTTCACTTTGTAATACATTAACAGTAACATATGACTTCCTAGTGTTTGATTTATCAGTCATAGCGTGAAAACGTTTAATATAAATTTGTTTTGAAAGGAACACACTACCATTCACATTTTGTAAACGTTTTAATGATAAACTAAGAGTAGATCTATGAATTTGTGCGATAAAAAAGTAGAACATCTTGATAATTCATTAAATTAATTAAAATAAGTCCGCAATGTGAACGCTAAATAAAAAAAACATTATTACAGTACCTGTATCAATTTAAAATTTGCAAGAGAAACCACCTAGGTTATGTTACATTATCATTGTGACAGTCACCTAATCTATGGTCACTTAATAATCGTTTCATGGTCAGACAAATTTTAAATATGGAGTAGTGTATCTATGGAGTAGTGTGTCGCCATCTACTGATTATACATATTGCCGATAACTAGTATACAATATATCGTAAGCATATAGCATTTATTAGGCATTTTACAAAACGCAAAGGCTTTATGAAAAGGGATTTTAAACAACTGACCAACAATACTAAAAGCCTTCGTTAAATCTTCATAATTTTTAATCTGTCCTCCATCGGAGGGAATGAAGAAGGGGATAAGTTAGCAATTGTGAAGGTCTCAAGGAAGATTGTATGATTTTGATCAGTAGTTCTTCTAAATAATTGCTTCATAGACTCTGCGTTTTGTAAAATGCCTAATTTTGAAATATGCCCACGACTTAGGTGCATATGTACAAGATACCTATTTAGATTTTGTTGATTTAGATGGAACATAATTAATGCCTTTTTTCTAATGTTTTATTTTCAATTTTTTTGTACGGATTTGATGTAGAATTAACACATAATCTTATGACTTATGATTAAAACCGCAACTTAATCAATAATTACTTTTTTAATGATAAAAAACGATATCGAGAACTTCTCCCTACTTTGATAGTTTCACAAAAGCTAAATGCTTGCTCATCTTGCATTGCTCTGTATCTGTCCTGATTTTATCAAGATAAAAATTAGAACAATCATCAAGCGACTAATTAGTACGTCACAACAAGTTGTACCATGACGAGTGTGCTAATAATAAGCTATTCGTCTAAACATATCATTAAACCTTTAGTGCGATTTGCTGTAAATGCAAAGGAGAATATTATATAGACTTGTAAATTGCGATTATCTTACGTACCATTAAAGATTAAAAATATATTGTAACAACTCATTACCTTATAC
>NW_020439003.1:1130634-1132408 GCF_000699045.2 Agrilus planipennis | reverse complement strand
ATATATTAATAAAATAAATTATTTATTTAGTAATTTAGAGAAGTTAATTCCTTTGCCAATTCCAAAAATAGCGCATATCTGATAGCTATCCAACAAGGAAATACATGGCGTAGACAAGAATACATAGCATGTAGTACACTTGAGATTCAAAACACGAAATTTTGCTAAATTAAACTGCTAATAATATTTTCATTGGAATATGAGACAGATATACAGCGAAAATTGAAAAAAAATGAGAAATATTTAGAAAAACATGGCAAAATGAATAAACTACTGGAATGCAGTAGAGAATGTAGTTTAGGCTTCCCTAATTTTTTGCGCTCGAAATGTTGGGCGCAAGTTTTTGTTGCTTTTATTACATTGATCTTATTGCGCGGGCCACTGTGAGTGTTATAAGTATATTTGCATTTATACATATGTTATTACGTTTTACATGATATGCCAGTATTCACATCAATGAAGGGTTTGGATTATATTAGAATGGACTTTGATCGACTGTATTATAGAACGAAGTCTGAGTTATAAAATCTCGATGTGTTTTGTTTGTTTACGCGGTAATATCGTGTACCGTTAATTTTAGTTTTACCGTCAGTCTAGAAACAACACTTGTATATAACAAAACATAATCAAAAAACCTTTATCTCTACAAATATCAAGTCGAATTTCGAATTTAAAAGTTAAGCGCGCAATATTACTCTTTTCAAAAATGATAACCACAGTTCGAATTGTTTCACCTAGAGTTGTTAATTTAAATAAAAAGTACTTAAGAAAGTTCCTCTCAACCATCAGTAATTCACAACTTGCAGAAAATGTTACCTACGACAAAACTTCCGGAATTGTTACATCTCCCTACGGAAAAATTGCGATACCTAATGAGAATTTGGTAGAATTTGTTTGGAAAAGAATGGAAGAACACATGGAGCACCCAGTTACCGTAAGTTTCATGCAAACTAAAAAAATTGTATTGTTTGTTATATTAATCAACCATAAATTAAAATTATTTGGGTGAAGGATAGTGATGGTATATATCGTTAGAAAAAAGTTTCGTCTACAAATAAATATATTTTCTCTTACAGACTTGCCCAAGTGGTAAAATGTTTAGTGGCGTTAGCCATCTTTTTCACCTACAGTCTTCAGTTCTACGTTGCTTACTCGATAACTTGGGGAATAACAGGCAAACATATTTCAACGAAATTTCATAATTTAACTCAAATTGTACTAAGAACNTACATTTACAAAGTTATTGACGCCATTTCTTACCCGTGTCAAAAATAAAAAAAGCTCCTTTTTTAAATTATTAGAACAGTCACTAAATTAATAAAGTAATTTCTTTTCAAATATAATAACGGTTGTTTAATATTTCCCCGTGTTTAATTAAATTGCGGACAATTACTGTTTCTGTTGATTTGTTTTCTTTTTTTTAAGAAAAAAGCAATTAAATGTGTATTTTTTTCAATTTCTCACGGTCACTCGTGTCAACAAATCATTGTGATGAAATAGTTATTTTGACGGGTATGCACAGTGATATGTTTATTTTTGATTTGCCAAAGCCTTTAAAACAGGCGATAAAATTATAATAATATCATGAATGATAATAACAAAAAAAATATGAGTAGTTGAACTTTCATTGCTTTGACTAATTAAGTGTCTAATCAATTGACGCAATTTATTTCCTTTACTGCTGAGTCTCAGATAATACAAAATTAATTAAACGGTCAAATGCATGTTTTGATATTGCAAATCACAACCTCTTTAAAACATATACATATAATAT
>NW_020439003.1:1106424-1130372 GCF_000699045.2 Agrilus planipennis | reverse complement strand
GGGGGCAAAGAGACATTCCATAAATGCCTTCTAATTCTTTAACTGAAGAGAGCTCAAAAAATTCTAAACTCCTTGAGATTGGATAATCTAAAATATTGGATCGATATTGTTTTCCGGGTTCAATGTCATGGTCCATGGAATTTTGAAGTTCCAAATTGATATCAGCACCTGCTAAATCACCACTTATCGTACCTTTTGTGGTATGCTAATAAATGCGTATAATCCAAAATTCTTAGAAAACGATTCGAAAAAATTCACTTATTAGATGAACCCAAAGCTAAAGAAACTATGGATTCCATTTCTTTCTCCTATTACAATGTGTAATCGGAAGCAAAATGGAGTTGTCAATATTTTGAAAAAAAAAATGATTGATGCGGATTTTACATTAATCAAATTATTTGCAGCCCTACTTTCGCTCTGATCTTTCACAGTAAACAAACTATTTTGGCGTGCCTTTTTTCCAATTAAAACGGGTGACAAGGGTAAATAAGGAAGCAAATAGAAGAATTATTTGTTGCTGAACTGAAGAAACCATAACATAAAGAGAAAACTACATCTCAATCACTTCAAACAAAAAAATATGAATCATACTCAATCTTCGTAGCTGGTGATATAGTGCAAACACCACTATTGGTCTAGATAAACTAAAAAAATGAGGAAATGCCTGCAATTTTCTTAAAAAATCTTTTATAGTTAGGTGAATGTAGAAATTTAAATAGGTACTACAAAAAGTATTTATTTGAAAAATGTATTTTGAAAATACGTATTTTGCATATAGCATTTAAAATACATAAGGGAAATCTATTTTGTATTTTATATTTTAAATAACAAATCTAAGTACTTTTAAAAAACCATTTTGCACATCTCTACGAAAATCACTTCATTAGAAAAATAACATCTAAATCAAAATTCTTTAAAAAAAAAACCTTTAATTTACTGCTGCATGGAATATTAAAAAATTTAATTCCCTAAAATTTTCAAGACATGCGCCGCATCAGGAAGGAGTTATACGTTTGGTATGATGAGATTGCTAATAAACAGATTTGCTCAAGCTTTATTGGGCCATTGTGGCATGAAACCTGGAGAAGTTGTGGGATTATTATTACCTAATATTCCTGAATATGTAATTGCCAGTCACGGATCGATGGAAGCAGGATTAACAGTGACTTTTGTAAATCCTCTATATACTCCAGGTACGAATGTACAAAATTTAAAAAGACTTGTTGTAATACAGAAAGATATATAACTATAACTTTTTTACTATAATCCGAGATAATTCCTTTAGATTCAAAAAGTTTTTTGATGCGTGTTTCCAGATGAAGTCAAAAGGCAGTTTCAAAATGCAGGTGTAAAAATGATAATAACAATACCTCTTCTCCTGGAAGTCGCAACAAATGTTGGAAAACAATTACCAGATTATAAGACAACCGTCTGCATAGGCGGAGAAGATGATTTATCAAAGAACGTTCAGGGGTTTCAAAGTTTATTGGAAGCAGGTCACGAATCAGATTTACCAGGAATAAATCCGCAAGAAATAGCTTTGCTCCCATATTCCAGTGGAACTACGGGACTGCCAAAAGGAGTTATGCTGTCCCATTACAACTTAGTTGCTAATTTAGCCCAGGGTGAACATCCCTCATTATTAGGATTAGAAAAATTGCCAAATAAGCAAGATGTTGCTATGACAGTTTTACCGTTTTTCCACATTTATGGATTTAATGGAATATTAAATGTTTGTTTGAAAGAGGGTATTCATTTGGTTACATTACCCCGATTTACCCCTGAAGACTACATCAAAGCATTGGTCAAATATCGCCCACAAAATTTGTTTGTAGTTCCCTCTTTATTATTATTCTTAGCATCGAATCCCGCTGTTACCAGAGAACATCTTTCATCCATAAAGAACATCATGTCAGGTGCAGCTCCAGCTACTGAAGGACTTATTTACAAATTCAAGGAGAAATTAGGTCGCGATGATGTCATTGTAAGGCAAGGTAAAAATCTACCCTTGATTATCACGTTTTCTATTTTTACTCTCTATTGTTGTTTAAAATTAGCAAAATGAAATTGATTCTGAGAGAAACAAGCATCACACTCATTACCTATATTTTTAATTTTTGTTTAACCAAATAATTTTATTCCAGGGTACGGAATGACCGAAAGTTCTCCCGTTAGTCTTCTTATTCCAGTGGATGCTCCAAAATCTAAAATTGGCACTGCGGGCCTTCTGTATCCTGGTACGGAAGCTAAAGTAATAAACGTTGAAACAGAAGAAACGCTAGGACCTAACAACCCTGGAGAATTATTGATAAGAGGACCTCAAGTAAGCTTCTTTTTCCGAAAATTCCGTTATCATTTCTTTTTGAAAATTCTGATTTTAGGTGATGTCTGGATACTTAAATAATGAAAAAGCGACCGCAGAAACAGTAGACGAAGATGGCTGGTTACATACAGGTGATATTGCTTATTATGATGAAGATGGTTACTTCTTCATTGTAGATCGATGTAAAGAACTCATTAAAGTAAAAGGAAATCAGGTAAGTGTAATATAAATATTAAAACTGTTAAATGGTAAGCGCAATACTTATCACATATGGAAACTTATTACAAAGTGGTGGAAAAGATATGAACGTTAAATGTTGAAAACTTTTTGGCATTTTCTGGCTTTCTAATGAGCCAAATCCTACTATTTATAGGATATGCGTCTCATACGTCTTACAAATGTTTTTTTCGATTTTTACTTATTTACCTACTGAAAATGGTACACACGATTTTCATTTTAATTTTTCAACCGTAGTTTTCCAATTCTAGTTCTCATTATTAGTAAAATGGTAACTTTTTAAATACAAAACACATATACTGAAACATCCGATAATTATAAATCACAATTTAAATTAAACATTACGAGACACGTATTGAAATATAATATAATAAATTAATTATAAATTATTAAACGACCTTTTTATTATACGATATTAGCGTAAATTACATTAATATCTCGGTATTATTTCACAAAAGTTAATTAATTGAAAAATGGATATCAATATGCTTATACTTTAGGCAGTAATTTGAATGATTAAAGTAAAACAATAAAAAAAGCGAAAATTGTGCTTACTTTCTATTAATTTCCCCTTTTAAAAACATTAAGAAACGCGAAAAGCAAATAAATATATTAAGATTTGTATAAGTACTATCTACTAATGCTTATTGCCGAAATTTCTTGGTAGTAGAATTTGATATTATTACTTATTTATATACGACAAGATAGAAAATGATTTGCAAAAATTTTTAAGGCGTGCCGTTATAAAAAAATATTGTTTGTTGTAAAATGTAGTATCTACTCGCATAATAATTATCTACCTATGTCTGGTACACAATTGTACGGCTACAAAGTCCATTTTCAGTAACAATATTTTCGAAATTTGCTCGCTAGGTATAAATATTTGTTAAATAACATTGAAGCTTGTCCCTCCGAATGTATTAAAACAAACTCATCTCACGATTGTCAAAAATATATCAGTGCACTGATTGTAAGACAAAAGTGAATTTTCTTAACATTTGTAAATTATTATTATCTATATGAACACCTTAGTTTTTTCGATATTTATTATAAAGGGGGGGGGAGGGGGGAATAGTGATGAAACATATTAGACAGGTACCTACTGTTTCACAGATATGCAAAAAATAAAAATAGTTTGTGCATTTCGCCATTAAAGTAGGTATTCAATTTAAATGAATTTATAATTAATGCACCCCTGCCACGCGGGCCTTTTTCTTATAAGGTAAAATAAATTGGTCGAGTATCCATGAGAGAGTATACCACATGCGATACTAGTTTTAATTAAACTGTATCTTTACCAAAAAAAGCTAACTACACGCAGTTACATAGTATTAACATAATTTAACAATTAACAGAAACAATAATCTTGAGATCAACTAAACTTTATTAATGTAAAAATCATACATGTTTTTATGCGTTAAAGTATACTTTTTGCCTATAATTCTTTGAACACATTTATTAATTATTAGTAACAAATAAATACAACTAACACTACTTGAAAATAGATAATGTATTTAGAATTATTCGTAAAAATATATACGTGTATGTATGTATGTCTAATAAGTGGAATGGGTTTGACAAATTCAATACGAAATTAAACATTAATTAAATTAAAACAAAAAAAATGCATACAAAAATTGATATGGTTTTTCGTGAGAAAGAGAATTAATAATAAATTAGATCGATCGGCAGTTATTACTAACGGTTTGAAGTTAAGGATGTAATAAAAAAAAATAATAATAACATAATAAACATTTGAGTAGATATAAATAAATAAAGCACTTGGTTTAGTTTCAATTAGTAGTTACTTAAACTTAAGATACACATTTATTTTTAAATCTATTTATGGTATTGTTTATTGTAAAATTGTAATACAGGAGAAACTCATCATCCGCAATGGGTATATGGTTTATGATGGCTCAATTTATTACTATTTTTGAAATTTTAGAAATAAACCAAGCCACTATAAAAAATTTATCCATCATAAATTTGGAGTTTCTCTGTATTTAAAGCTTTACAATAGAAAAACTACAAATAAAATTTAAGATCAAATTAATGCACCTTTAGTTTAAGCTAAATCTATGAAAATAGTGAAACCACCGAAGCATTTGTTACAGTAATTTCTAACATATAAGTGAAATTAAACCAAGTGTTTTATTTATTTATCTATACAACACTTTAAATTGAGATGTTGCTATGACAGTTTTACCGTTTTTCCACATTTATGGATTTAATGGAATATTAAATGTTTGTTTGAAAGAGGGTATTCATTTGGTTACATTACCCCGATTTACCCCTGAAGACTACATNTTTTTCAAAAAAAGTATATTTTCTGTGTAATTTCCAAAAACGTGCAATTCTTAAAATGAGGAATTAAAAAATTGATAATTGTTTAGAATTATACCATAATTTTCACTACAAGATTACAAAAATACACATAACCAGTTTTAACTTCTCTACTAGCAATAAGTATGAATATGAAGATTGATTATAAGCAGTCACATGTTATTATGAATTTATTTAAATAAACCTAAATTATTTTCTAATCTCACTAAAAATACAGCAAGCATTTTCGAATAAAAAATAACGAATGTTTTTGAAGTATCGCTATAATTTAATTACAAATTAAGAAGATAAGTAAGTTTTATTAATTGACTTTTACTTAATAAGCAGAAAGTTACATTATATTTTATTTCATTAAATTACGTTTTTATGGTAAGTACACAGTGATTAAGGCTTAGGGAAGTAGCAAATAACCCCAGATTTGGCATAAAAACAAAATGGTATGCAAAGAATATTTCAATAAAACGCGATTCAAAAATTAATGTAGGATTGTATAATTGTTATGGGACATAATACTCTTTTAATGTTATAATTTTTTAAATAATTGTAGGTACCAATCACAGAAATAATTCCATTTAAATCTATTTAAAAACACACTGAACACCAAAATGGGCTTATGCTCTCTTTTATTTTTTGTTTTCGATAAGGGAATTTGTCAAACCTTTACCGTTTGGTTATTTAGGGCTGCTGTTCAGTCAGAATAATGTTTTCATCCTTAGAAACTGTATTTGCAGGTTCCAATTCATTATTTAATTTTTCTTCTTTGTTATGATCTTTAATTTCTTCATAACTTACTGATCCAATAATATCATCAGAAGCATTGCTCCCTGGTGTCAAATTAAATTTGCACCCCTCATCTATTGGTTCTATGGAGGTTTGTGTTACAGTTGGAACATTATCTAATTCTGAAGATGTTACTTCTCTTTTATCCGGTTGAAAAGGTAGCTCTTCCAGTGGGTTTTTTACCGAGCTTTCTTCGCTGCCTCCAATAATATCATTGTCATTTTTAATGCATTCATTTACATCAGTGGTTGCATCTGTAGAAGATTCTTCTGAAATGACAAATTCCAAGTCTCTTGAAATGCTATCACTAATCTGGGAAGTTTCCTCTTGGTATTCGTTTAAATCTTTAATGGGACTGCTTACATCATTCTTTTTATCCTCATCAGTGATAGAAAGAGTTATTTGCTCAACGGTGGAGGTAGTAGTGTTTTCATTTTCTGACCTGGCTGGAAATAGGTCCTTTGAAGGGTCAATACTTTCTATATGAATGTTTTCAGAAGTGTCTGCAGTTGAATCAGAATCTTTAACATTAGAAACTGAATGTACAATTTCTGAATATTGCTTGTCATCAGAAGTTGTTGAGGTAGAACTTGGTATTGAAACCTGAAATGTAGAGAACATAATTTGTAGTTAAATAAAAATGTTATGAGATAATATCCGAAGAGCTCTTCATGAAAAACCTCATTTATCTTAGAAATTATTCAATAGGCAAACAAACACTTCCTTATCAAAAAATCAACTGAAATTTCAATAAATGTAATTTCTATACATATTATTTGATTTAGGTCTGTTATTTTACTTTTTGATCTTCCTTTTTCTCAATTAATAATTAAGAATAAATAAAATGAGACTTACTTCACCTTCTTGCAGTTTTTGTGAATCTGATGATGAAATTTCTTCCTCAACTTGCTCAATAGGTTCAATGCTGTCTCTTCTTTTTTGAACTGGTGCTGGAACTGCAGTTATGGTCACTGATGTTTCTTGAAAACTGTCTTCTCTCAGACAATTCTCAGAATTTATAGGCTCAATTGAAACAAACAACTGACGCTGACTCATTGTCTTATCCCCCATGGAATTTTCTGTACAAGTGACTTCGGTCATTTTCACTTCTACACTACTTTGTCCCTCTTCAACTAAAGAATGTATTGCCTCAATTTGTGGCAGCTTCACTTCGGTTTCTTGGTAACTCGACTCACTAGATTGTGACATCTTAGGCCATGGAGTTTCTTCCATTTCTATATCTTCCACATTAATATCATTGCTAGTTTGATTTTCTCGACGATGGTCAGACTCTATCCCATTAACAATACCTTCTCCATTTTCTGTTCTACGATTACCTGGCTCAATTGTACTTACAACTAGTATATTTTTTTCAAGAGCACGCATATACTTGTCGATTCTGTTATATTCTTTCCTAGGACTTGTTAGAAGTTCACAAATTCTCTGGACAGTGAAAGGTGCTGCAACGAAGGTGTCTAACTTTTCTAGAATGAAATTCTTCATTTTTTCATAGTTGAACACTTCAACGTTTGGACAGGGGGGAATTTCCATCGATGGGCAAGATTCATATAATTCACTAGTCACATTTATTAACTTTTCACGAAATAAGCTTTTAATTGTACCCCATTGGTATACTGGATCACCTGTTTTTGCCACAAAGGAGAGATACTCTTCTAATTCTCGAGGAATGTCTTTCGGTTTCAATTTTGAAAATTCTTCTAAACTATGTAAAATTTCTTCAGGATTATCCATATTTCCAATTTTTATAATATTTTAATTTAATTTTTATTTAAAATGTATTATAATGCGCCCTACAATCGGTCTCCTAACATAACTACACCATAACAACAAAATGCACATGCGCTAAAATACTTTGAACGCCATAATCAACATCAAAGTCCATAATAGCGTAATTTTGTTCCCACACTTCTAGCCAACGCACTCTGGATTATTTCTAAAATAAAACGTCATCAAGATTACAAAATGACTAACATCTTTTTGTACACAATAAACAGAATACTGTCAAGGTAAATTATTTTTAGGTATCACCAACAGAATTAGAAAATGTTATTTTGGAAATACCTGGAGTTTTGGACGTAGCCGTTGTTGGAATACCAGATGCCTTAGCTGGTGAAGTTCCTAGAGCTTTTGTTGTAAAGAAACCCAATAGTCATTTAAAGGAACAAGATGTTTTAGAGTTCGTAAACTCAAAGGTTGCTCGTTATAAAAAATTAGCTGGAGGTGTTAAATTTTTAGATACTATTCCAAGAAATCCAAGTGGAAAAATTTTAAGGCACGAATTAAAAATTGTACCGATGTAATAGTATATTATTTATGTATGAAATATTATTTAATAAAGTATTTTTGTAATAATATATTATGTGATATATATATGTAAGAGAAAAAAAATATAAGTGAATGAAAAATAAATGCTATGTATAAATAAAGGGTAAAAACAGGCGACAGCTATGAATTATGTAAGTTAATAAAAAAATTAGTGGCTTAAACCGTTTGTTAATATAAAAATTAACGTAAATTAAATTATGGAATGTACTTGGTATAATCAACTAATTATTTATTCTACATTCTACCGGAAACCTTTTATCTATTGGTATAATATAAAAACCATAAAGGTTCATAGAGTCACAAGGCAAAATCCATAACCATGTTCTTGACAGCCAGACGTCAAGTTATGCATATGTAAAGTGATTGGGATAATTTATTGTTATTTATTAGTGATAAATTAAGTAATGAGCTTTTAATTCTTAGTGATTATCACAAGTGATTAACAGATTGATCAAATCAAATGACTTAAGTGAAAACTACAACATTGATATCTTGTAATTCCACTTTGTCGGTATGTGGCACGAAGCAAGGCGTCAAGAGCGTAAAATTCGGGGGATGTTGGTTGATTACAGAAGACGAGCTGAAAGGCGTCGTGATTTCTATGAAAAAATTGTAAGTGTTTCATTTATTGAATTCCGTAATCAGTAAAATTTTATCTTGCAGAAAGCTGACCCTACTCAGTTTATGCAAGTTCATGGGCGTCAGTGTAAAATTCATTTGGATCCAAATGTAGCTGCTGCTGCTGACAGTCCTGCAGCTATGTGTGTAATTAACTTAATACAAAAACATATTTACATTCAAGACAAGTCCTGTTTTTACCATCAAGCCTAATTTTAGGATGCCTTGGCAGGGTCAAGCTGATAATTTAATTGATAGATTTGATGTTCGTGCTCACTTAGACTATATACCTCTAGTAAAAAAACAGGAAGATGTTGATGAGTTAACATATGAAGAACGTCAAGTAAATTATGAAAGATACAGAGTTATTGCTCAAAACAGTTTTCTAGGAATACAAGAAGAAAAGTTCTTAAAGCAGCTTCAGTTAGAAGAACAGTTTGGATATACTGAACCTGAATCAAAAAAGAAGAAGAGTGGAGGAGTATCAATAGGGTTTAATTATGAAGAAGGAACAGGTAATTAATGTTCATATTTCTAATCTAATTGATAATAATATTTAATGTTGGGCTTACAGCTCCTACTCAATCAGTTCCTCCCCTTGAAGAAAGTGAAGAAGAAAATTCAGACAGCGACTTGGACGTTGATTTGTACATAAATGTTTCCAAAATAGATCAACAACAAGCTCATGAAATGAACAAGCATGGTTTAGGATATGGCATGAGTTCAAATGATTTTTATTCATTTCTGACTAACGATATGGAAGAGGCTGAAAGTAATCGGTTAGCACGAGAAGAAGAACATGAGAAAGCCCTTTTTTCTGGGCGAAAATCTAGACGCGAAAGAAGGTCCGAATCTAATACTCTATATCATTTTTACAGTTATGACAACATACCTTTTATTTGCTACATCTAATTATAAAACTATTTAGAGCTCACAGAGAAAGACGTCTCGCTAATAGGGTAATAAGCCCACCCAGTTATGCTGCTCGTACTTCACCAACATATCCTTCATTTAGAGAAAGTAAATCGCCTTCACATTCACCTTCTCCAGAAAATACAGGAAAAATAACGTATATAACATCATTTGGAGGTAACATTTTTACAAAGTTTGCAAAAAAGCAAATGTGCACACCTGTTTGTGTTTTTGAAATTTAAAATTATCAATTCATGTAAAGGTGAAGATGATCCACCCAGCACAAGCAAGCCAACCTATGCTGATAAAGTGAAGTATGGACGAAAAGGAAAATCGTCAGCTGGTCGACGTAATAGTCCTGATTATAGAATATCAGATAGAAGGAGGCGAAGAAGCAGTAGTTCAGAATGTAATTCCCGTTTTAGACGAAGAAGATCACGGAGTGTTGATTCTAGAAATTCAAAATTAAAGAGACGAAGCATTTCGAAGGAAAAGTATTGTATCAAATAACTATTTCATGACCTTAAGTATAACTTAAATTAGTTCTCAATCTATATTTATGATGTATCTATTTTTATAGATATAGAAATGATCGTTATCGTCTAAGCGACCGCAAGAAAAAGTATCGTTCCCGAAAATCTCGTTCGACTTCATCTTCGTCTGATAGGTCTAAATCGTATAGTAACAAATTGAAATCTAGAAGTGAAACGAAGAGGTCATCAAGCAAGTCGAGATCTCGTTCAAGAAGTTCACGAAGTTCAAAGTCTGATTCGTCAAAGTCAAGTTCATCTTGTTCGGTGTTAAGGAAAAGCACTGAAGAAAATAATCCGATAAAAAAGGATACTCCACCAAAAGTATTACCAAGGTATTACGGAAGAAAGAGAAGCGATCAGAGCTCTTCTTCTGACCTAGATGAAGCCAGCGATATGGATACTTCCGAAAATAAATCTACTCCGAATTCGTAGGTTAACTATTAATTGCAGTAAAATTAATCTAAAATATTTTGTTTGTTTTAGGTTTTCCAACGATAATCGTCCGGGATATGGTAATGCTGGATCATCGTTCAAAGTCAGTAAGAACCACTTGATATTTTCAGATTTTTCATTTTCATTGATTATAAAATCAATACAATACAGGGCAATAAAGAAAAATGATGGAATATGAATGAATAGTTCATACATAAATATGTTTCGCATTGACAAAAAGAGGTCTTTTCTATTATTGTATTAAGAACAAATGAAACTTCGTGAACGTTATATTTTATAGTTGTTGCTTTTAATTGCTTTTTAAGAATGTTAACAGGTGAAACGTTCTTTTAGAAAACTGCCGCAGCTCCTGTTTTAAGTCTTCAAGAACGCCTTAAAAGAAAACGACAGGCTCTACTAAATAAACAATGTAAGTATAAAAATAAAATAATTTCTGAACTTCAAGAAGGAAACTACTTTCACATTTAAAAAAATTATTAATATATTTAATAGTAAATTAACTAATTCAATTTTTGTTATAGTTAAGGCAGATAAATTGGCAGAACAGATAAAGTCAGAACGTGAGAAGCAAGAGCAACAGCATAGGGAGGACGAATTGAGAGAAATGGCCATAAGATTGAGAAGAAGGTTAAAATGAAGCAGTTAATAACCGCCAGTAAATTGACTTAATTAGTATGCATTTTTACAGACAAAGGGAAATTCGTCACGCCTACGATAGTCATAATAGTTCCGACACTTCATCTGATTCGGATGGTAAGAAAAGTCGTTCATCGAATAGAAGTGTCCAACAAAGAAGTCGAAGCAACAGTCCTAGAGACCGCAGAAGTAGTGGCAAGGGTCAGGATATCAAGGAAAGATCGAGTAGAAAAAGCTCACCGAAACGGCGTCAGAGGGATAGTAACTCTGGTTCAGACCAGGAAAAAGAACAAAGGAGCAGAAGAAGGAGCGACGCTAAAAAAGAAGAGTACAAACGGGAAAACTACAAGAGAGATGAACAACGAAGAGACGATTATAGAAGGTGCGATGAACCTAGGAAAGGTGAAAGTTACAGTAGAAGTGATGATCTTAGAAGAGGTGACTACAGGAATGATGGTTCACGAAGAAATGAAGAGAATAACAGGAGACCTCTTGTAGATTATTGATTTGTACTCGTTTATGTGCAGTATGATTAAGTTAATAAATTTTATATATCCTATCTCTTTGTTTTTTTTTATGTTTTAAATACAAATTTTGGGTATGAGAACAAATAATTAAATTGCTAAATTATGAAAAGTGAAGTAGGTAAACACGTAAAGTAGCCTGCAATGATTATGCGGTTGGTTAATTTTATTATGGGACAGTCCATAAAAATATCACATAGAAATTCACCTTTTCAGACCCCTCCCTCTTATCTCCACGCTAAGTCACACATACCGTAGCAAATATTACGTCACAAAAGCTAGCCCACTCCCCTTATAAATGATTTATTAAGTGATTAAAAATAGCAATGAGAATGACTTTCTATTAATGAAAAATTTTAAGAGCTGCAAAGAAGATAAAAAAAGTAAAAGTGTTATGAACGTCACATTTCCTTAACCCCCTCACCCTTGTCATATCTCATTAAGCTAAGCGATACCCCCTCCCCGTTGAAACATTACAGCACAATTCTCTTTTACTCCTATAGAATTCAGAATTGACTAGATAATTACTAGTTAATTATCGATTTTAAACATAATAGATTAATATATGTGAATAACTAATTCGAAAAATCGTAAGTGCAATCTATTTCGTTAATGAAAATAAATACAGAATTTAAAAAAGAAATAACTACCGATATAGTAATACACATTTTAATGTAACCTATTAAAATTATAAATATTCAAGTCTTTTACTCGATAAAATTATGTAGGATGTAGTTATTACTGCTTTTTTTTAATTAAAATATATATACAATTACGATGTAATATAACAACAGGATTTCAATTCAATCGGAATTCAAATAATTTCATAAAAAGCGATAAGTCAATTTTCTTTTTCTTTAATTATGAATTTTATTTTTACCAAGGGTTATATATGTTCGTGATTGTTTTATTGTGTATTAAAAAAATTTCGATTTGTAAGCGTAAGGGGATTAATCCTTAATATTGGTAGAGTTAAGGATATGTGTTTAAGGGATGGGTATTGATGTTCTGTGTGAAATACGACCTCCTCTAAAATTCAGGTGGAGAGATTGGAAAGAAAGTAATTTTGTTACGACGGTTCCCTAGGGATATTGCGGTCTTTCCTTTTTGTACGTCATCTACCTTAGACCAAAACAACATGGGATGTGAACATAGATTAAATAACTGTAATGATACTATATTGAAATATAGAGCATTCTTTTTTCTAAATTATATGGAAAGAAAATCCTTCTTACGTAAATTTAACTTTGGTGAAACAACTAATGTTTAGGTACATTAAAATTAAGTACTTACTAGATACGCGTAAGAATAGAAAATAGAAAAATTAGCAATAGCCTTGTTTCATATTTCTAACGTTCAATAAAAAAAAAACGACTTCACTCAATGTTAAAGAACGAGAAAGCTTTAGTTGCAAATTTAAATTAGTACTAATATCTAGGTGTTAAACAAATTGAATACTGAATGCGTACTGAATGAAATATTGCTTTATTTTAAACTTCCTTCGAGATTCGACCATGAAATCGACATGTTCCAAAAGAAAGTTAATTGAATGGGTCGCAAAAGCGCAAACGAGAATATTGTTCTGGGGCCGAGGGATTTGACCTGTTTGTTTCTTATATGAATTCTGTCAACGCGAATGTTTGATCTCTGAATGATATAGACGAAAATTGAAAGTCGTCGTACTATGCCTAATTCAATTTTTAAACTTTATTGACTTCCTATATTTCTGTAAAGCACATATAATGTACGTTTATAAAACTCAATAATACAATAATAGCTAATCATTATAGAAACAAGTACTTATAAACACTTTTCTGTTACACGTCAACTTCGCAATTATTAAAAAACTTTGAGTTAGTATTCCCTGCAACATACTTCTGATAATTTTAAGATTGACTTCATTTATAGATTGTATTTAGAGAGCACACTAAATAATTGAAAAATACTAGAAGTACTTTTCGGTAAAACTACCTGGTTACCATCTTTAGGCCCTGAAGAGAACTATCAGAGGTTCCACCAAATTGTTTTAGTTCTTTAGATATATACTACATATACATTTATAATCCAAAAATATGTATAAAACTGAGCAATTCATTTGGGATTCATTCGTAAAAAAACAACTACCAGTCCAATAACTTTTGCAACGAGTACCGCTGTGTTGTTTTTTATTGAAATGAAATTTCATACAAATAAAAAATTAAGAAAAAAATTCTTACGGTTGCCAATTGCCTTCAAAAATGACTAATATCCCTGAATACAAATATTAGATTAATTAATAAAAATGATCTGTTCAAATATTCTCGGTATTCCCGGAAATTAACATATTTTTAATATAGCTGATACTGATATCACATTGTAAACATTGCCTTTTTTGACGTACAATGGAAAATATATTTTAATAAACAGCTTATCAGTTGTTTGTTTTATCGACAAAACTAGTTTTAATAAATCAAATAACGATTACAAGGTTTAGGAGATCAACAACCACCTGAATAAATTTGAAAAATGATTTGATAATATCAAATCCTGTTAATGCTTTTTATATTAAATAACAAACTTAACTTAATAACAAAATTCTGAACAAGGAAATATTATCCAAACAATTTCAGATTAATTTAAAGATAAAATATAAAATAAATTATACTGATGTGTTTGATTTTTGAAATGAGATATGTAGATAGGAAATTTAAATAGTACAATTTCAATTTATTTATTTATTAATTGACGCTACTTATTTCTTTTGAGAAATTTATGAATTCTAAGTGGCGTTTAAACTTCAAATTTATGTTTTTAAGTGAAAATATTGATTTGTTGAATTGGCAAGGGGGTACAGAAAACAGTTCACAGGTGTAATGCACGAAGGTTTTTAGTTTTATGGCGTCCATAGCCTAACCATCCCGACTCTTTCTCTCTAGGGACCCATACCAACGGCTTACAGGGCCATTTTAACGAGACATTGCCTCCAAGGATATTTCGTATAAGAATGTGGAAGAACAGGAAATAATATGGCGTACAGAATGTTCGAATTATCAGAAGTCACCGAATGCATTAAATTACAGAATTTTATTTTAGAGTCATGTAATGTTGACAAATACAGAAAATTTGTGATAATTATCTTATCTTAAGTTAAATGTATTAATTGTAAAAAGGAAATATATTGATTATACCTTTTGGCAGACATGTTTCGTCGTTCTTGCAACTACAGCTTTTCGTAGCTTAGTGGTCAGAGCTAAAGATCCCGGGTTCGATTCCCGGCGAAGGAGTTACAGCAGCAAAAATTTTTCCTAACTAACTTGAAGTAATTTATAGATGATAAAAATTAAAATAAATATTCACATAGTCGTTTTGCTATAAAACCGTTATAATGTTTGTATTATTTTATCAATAGTTGCTATTTTTTGTACTGCCGTAATTAAAAAAACAAATAAAACGGCTCCATTATCTCTAGATACATATACTAAAACGAAAGAAAAATGTCCCCTCTTGTGTAGATACTCTACCTACCTACAACAACCCTGTTCCCTTTAATAATGGAAAATATGCGATGCAAAGTCATTGTTTATTTTGGTTTGCTCTTCTCTTGTCGCTGCCTCAAGATATTTTCTCAATTGCGTAGACGAAGCACGAAGGAAAAATCCGGAGCTTTGTTCTTGTTAGCCTACAATTCTCATAAAAATTCAATTTTCCGAACACGACGGCTTGAATGAAAAGTTTTAAAGATACCGTCGTTACCTCTTGCGCAGGTAAAAAACACGAATCAGATTGGTATGTTTGCAAAAATTAATACCATTTGAAAAATTGATAACGTTTTGACTATTTCTCGTTAGTATAATAATAAGATTTAAAATCAAGTATGTATACATATGATAATCATGCATAAAGATGATTCGTTTCAGACGTAAATTTTTGTTTTTCCGTTACTCCATTGTAATCGTAAAAGAAGAAAAACTCTGATACAAATTTTCTCTTCGAGATGGCCACCTAAGACTATTGCAGAAATAAATGAAAGGGGTGTTCCAGAATAGTATTTAAATGGGGCGCTTTTCGATTCCATATGGTTAGTTTTCCTTCAGTGGGCGACAAAGTTGACCAACTTTGATTTGGATATTTGACTAATTCTTGACCTATTTTAAAATGTAATTAAAAATTGGAAAACGTCATGTACTTTAGTGAGAAATATTGAATAACAAATCTACCTAGTGAAAATTGGCAATTAAGATTGTATTGGGATAGATCGTTTATCCTAATTTGTATTATTTATTGATTACAATACTAAATTATTTTTTAGTAGAATACATTAGTATCACCCAACTGTTACAATTTCTAACGCTTGTTGGTATATCAGGTTTTGATTGACGAAAATTTTAATATTAGTATGATTTTGTCACTTTGCAGGCTTTAGAGTTTATAAACATTATAGCCTCGTTTCAACGGTTTCAACTCAACCCTCAAGAATTATCATTTCATTAGTTTAGTGTTTAAACGACTTTTTATTGGAACTTAATGTCGCCTGGAACGTCTGGGGGGGGGGGTTATTCGGTTGTTTAAAAGTGAATAAAAGTTTGGTCAACTTTGACGACCCCTTTCGCGGGAAAACTAGCCATGGAATAGAAAAGCGACCCACCCAAGGAAATATAAATTTTATAAAACATAAATTCCTTATTGTTATAGAAAATACTACAAATGGCACAGTGAGCGCCATCTGTAGTACGATGCTACATTTTAGGATTACGTATTATTTTATTCGAATTATTTTATCCTTATTGTTAGTTAGGAATAGAATCCCTAACCGTAATTTCCATCCTAAAGAAAATGTTAATGATGAATCTGGTTTCAAGTTTGAGGTGGGAATGTTGTATGATCTGACGATGCTTAGACAAGGGTAACTTAGCCGGGGGTGGGATCGACGGACGCCAATGTTACACGTATTCCACATCTGCGACATGCATAATTCATGTCACCGTCCGTTGTCCGCTTATAACGCATTACGTAGTCCGTACTTTAGTCCTTACCCTTATTATATACATATATTATTACCGTCGACTTCGCTTGTCTTCGTCTTGGTCCTTTCAACTTTGGGTTATTGTCATATGTCAATTTAACAGCGTTAAAGAAAGGACTACCAAAGAATCCCATTTATGTATTTTAAATTGATATCTATTAAAAAAATAAAACTGTAAATGCAGTCATCCAGTTTAGCTGTGGATTTCTTCTTAGAAACCTCGGAAATTATAATTTTTTTTTCAATACGTCTATAAACCTAAGCTCTTAATCGGATGATAATCACATCAGTGAACTACCTGAGGGCACAACCCCCACTCAAAACTTCTATTTTTATTTTACCAAAGTATTAGTTGACTTTTTCAACGGTTTTAATCGTCTCATTGATTGATAATAAACCTTTGGTTATACAAAATATGCAGGTAAAAGACAATTCAATTGGATGTTCTAGTTTTAGGTAAATGTGAAGATTAGCTCAGGATAGGAAAGTGTGGAGGTGCGTGTTCAACCAGTCTGAGGATTGAAAACCGTATAATGATCAAGTCTAAATGAATTCAAAAAATGATATTAAAAAAGAAATGTTAGTACCTACTCAATTATTGTCCCAATGCAATTTTTAAATACACATATGTTTATCAAGATAATGTTATACTAAATATTATAAGATATAAATGACAATAATCCGATAACCACTTTATGCAATTCTAATATTATCTTTATAAAAGTACGCAGATGTGTAAGAAGGTGATACTTTTATCGTTATGTACAGGTAAGATATACAGGAAGATTCAATTTTACTTGTTTCATATTTTATAAGCGTGAAATAAACAACTAATAAATAAACCGCTAAGTCATCGCAAGATAAAATTATCTTTAAAATGATATAGGTAGGCTAATAAATATATTATTTCAGTTTTCCTAAAAGGTTCTATAAAATAGGTAAGTAATAAATTATGTGACAAGCTATAGTCGGTTGGTTCCCTGATAATTTGATAACGTATCGTAAGCAGTTATCCTTTATGCATAAAATATAGAAAACAAGATTATTTAATAAAAGTTTAATTATTTTATCATAGCAATTAATTTAACTGATGTGATGTAAAAGATACCTTTTTTAGATGATAAAAATTAAAATAAATATTCACATAGTCGTTTTGCTATAAAACCGTTATAATGTTTGTATTATTTTATCAATAGTTGCTATTTTTTGTACTGCCGTAATTAAAAAAACAAATAAAACGGCTCCATTATCTCTAGATACATATACTAAAACGAAAGAAAAATGTCCCCTCTTGTGTAGATACTCTACCTACCTACAACAACCCTGTTCCCTTTAATAATGGAAAATATGCGATGCAAAGTCATTGTTTATTTTGGTTTGCTCTTCTCTTGTCGCTGCCTCAAGATATTTTCTCAATTGCGTAGACGAAGCACGAAGGAAAAATCCGGAGCTTTGTTCTTGTTAGCCTACAATTCTCATAAAAATTCAATTTTCCGAACACGACGGCTTGAATGAAAAGTTTTAAAGATACCGTCGTTACCTCTTGCGCAGGTAAAAAACACGAATCAGATTGGTATGTTTGCAAAAATTAATACCATTTGAAAAATTGATAACGTTTTGACTATTTCTCGTTAGTATAATAATAAGATTTAAAATCAAGTATGTATACATATGATAATCATGCATAAAGATGATTCGTTTCAGACGTAAATTTTTGTTTTTCCGTTACTCCATTGTAATCGTAAAAGAAGAAAAACTCTGATACAAATTTTCTCTTCGAGATGGCCACCTAAGACTATTGCAGAAATAAATGAAAGGGGTGTTCCAGAATAGTATTTAAATGGGGCGCTTTTCGATTCCATATGGTTAGTTTTCCTTCAGTGGGCGACAAAGTTGACCAACTTTGATTTGGATATTTGACTAATTCTTGACCTATTTTAAAATGTAATTNATTTATCGCATATTAATGACTATTTAATTATAAATAATAAGAAAAGAAATACTAAAAATATAATTTTGTATTCTTTGAAGCTTTTTTGAATTAAGTACATACCAATAAAGCTTATTTATGTTTACGTACGTTTCTTCTGGCGTGAACTTAAAATTTTATTGTAATTGTTATTGAAATAGTTACATGATTTACGTTTTTCAGAAGTAGAAACTCAGACATTAAAAACAATGAGTTTCATTTGAATAGTCATTTTAAGAATTACAATCAAACTTTATAAATAAACATCTAACTGGAAAGTGACATCATAATGTTATTGATGATTTCATTCATGATAGCAATAAACGTATCCAAGATTCTTTCAGTTATGTCGTGCGTGGAAAACATGTAATTTTGTCTATTTTATTGTGCTAGTTAATAAAACTTCCGTTAAAATATTGAAATCCAAATGGACTTTACGCCATTGTGCTTACATTATCTATGTAATAATAGCTCATTGTGGGTAAATGCATCATCAGGTTCAGAGTATAATGTTGTGTTATCGTTGGGCAGCGATCAATAAATATCCGATTATCTCAATAAAACTAACATTAATCAATCTCACCGTTACCAATTCCGCATTTATTTATTTGATGTCACTATGAAGATACCTACTTGCTTCGGAGAGATAATTTTGTTCGTAATTAGTTTTTTACTGGGATCATCTAATTCTCAAAGTAGTGAAATAAACTGGGATTGGTGGAGAACAGCGGTCATCTACCAGATTTACCCAAAATCTTTTAATGACGCCAACAATGACGGCTATGGAGACTTGAGAGGGATTATAAGCAAACTTCCCCATCTTGCAGATGCGGGCGTTAATGCAGCATGGATTTCACCTATATACGCTTCACCTCAGGTGGATGATGGATACGATATCAGTAATTTTGTCGACGTTTGGGAAACATTCGGAACTTTGGAAGATTTTGATGAACTGGTTACTGCTTCGCACGAATTAGATATAAAAATTATAATGGATCTCGTACCTAATCACTCAAGCGATCAGCATGATTGGTTCAAATTATCTGAGAATAGAACAACAGGTTATGAAGATTATTACGTGTGGAGGGATGGAGAAAGTTCTACTACACCCCCAAACAATTGGGTGAGTTGAAATATTAATGTTTACAGAACTCAAAACACAATTATTTTGTTATTTATTTAAAAAAGCGTAAATAGATAACTGGTGGTTGTGGATAACGATGCTGCCAATATTATTTTTTTTCCTTTTTCTTACGTAGATAAGTGTCTTTAAATATTCAGCATGGAAGTACAGCGAAATTAGGCGCCAATGGTATTTACATCAATTTACAGAACAACAACCCGATTTGAACTACAGAAATCCTAAAGTATTGGAAGAAATGACGGTAAGTTCGAATAAAAACAAAAACAAAATTACGTAATGAAATTTCAAATAAATGCATGTGTGCACTTATCGAGATCATTTAAAAATTCCATTTGATAGCAATTATAATCTCTGTTTACCAGGGGCGTACGTAGAATTTTCGTTCGGGGGCGGGGGGGATAATTTTTAATTTAATTATGTTTAGTTTTGTATATAAACTGGAGTAATTTTTTCTTCATAAAATGTGTGTACATATTGTGTATAAAATTGTTACGACACATTAGCGTGTCTGTTTTCAATTAGATAAACCGTTTTTTTTGTTATGCAGTCTGGTCAAAATACCTCTCCACTATTTCCAATCGTCCAAACAGGCATTATTGCTAGGTTCAAACCCTTACTATAAACCATTTTTCTTACAAAATTACTATTCTTTGCTGTCACTACCCTCTACATATTTCTAAAAATAAATTTTTAGACTTATAGTAACTTTCTCATCTGTAAATAGATCCTTCACTACCACTTGTTTCTATTATGGTGTTATCACTTCTTGCCTAGGATATTCTTTTAATATCGGGGATGGACGGGTTAACCCAATAACCCCCTCCCCCCATTGGTACTGCAAATAATTACAATAATTGCTGAATTTCCATTTTTTCCTTTTCCAATACATAATAATACTTCTTTATGTTTGCTCCTATTTTAACTTTGTATATCATGAATTGAAACTATTTAATGTTTTGGTTTTTAGTTTACATTTACTTATTATTATCTTTCATTATCACTAACAATTCGTTTGTTATGGTATAATTACCGAGACTTGTCAAAACAATGAACATCTAATAAATGATTACCGTTCTTCAAATATTTTCCAAATCGGGTCTAAAAGAAACTTGATTTTAGAATGTCATTAAATTTTGGTTGGATAGAGGTGTGGATGGATTTAGAGTTGACGCTATTCCACATATGTACGAAGATGAGCAATTTCGAGATGAACCGCTATCAGGTTATGAAGGAGTTCAAGCATTTGAATACGATTACTTAATTCACAATTGTACGAAAGATTTAAATGAAACTTATCAAGTAATTTACTATTGGAGAGAAGTACTTGACAACTACACACAGAACAAAGGAGGAGATGCAAGGTTATATATATATATTAAGTGGTACAAAAAACCATGTCTTTTATCGGTTCAGTATGAAAATATATCTAAAAATTCCAACTCGAATCAGTTTGCACTTCTGATGTTTTTGAGCGACCTTCAGATATCAATAACAAAATGTAATTTTTTTAATACGTTCAGTTCATATTCAGTGGCGTAACTAGTAACTTAGTGACCCCCAGGTTTGACTCTAAAAGTACCGCAGTTTCCTGTGGCAATAAATTTAGCAGCATGAGCGCCTCGAATTTATAAACTGACAGTTAAAAATTTGTCTTAGATATTATCATCATCATCATCATCATAAGGTCATCAGTCCTAAGACTGCTTGGACACGTACCTCCACTCTTTCCCATCCTGAGCTAAACTTCTCATTTCCCTAAAACTACACCCACATCCTTAACTATTTGCGAACAGTAATCTAACCTAGGTCTACCTCTACCCCTCCTAACTCCTATTTCTGCCTCTAATATGTCTCTGACTAGACCTTCATGTCTGAGAAGGTGTCCTACTAACCTTCTCCCCTGTTTCTTTTTGACTTCCATAGAGTCCTCTGTTCTCCTATTCTTTCTAATACCTCTTCATTTCTAATCTTTTCTACCCACGTTATCCTCATCATTCGTCTATAACATTTTTAGATATTATACTATCTTTTGTCGTCGATGTGCCTATATAATGCGTGAAGATTAGTAAATCATAACGTTAGACTAACGATTAACAAGAGTCTCTGAACAGATTGCTTATAATTATTTTTTTATTAAAGCCTGATGTGCTCATGTTACCGTAAATCCTGATCTTAATGAACTCTGGTCTTATAGTAAGCAGATAATTATAAATTTCGATTTTTCTAATAAAAAACGTATACGTTCTTCTACTTAAAGAATTATGATGGTAGAAAGTTCGTCGGCTTTACCTATGACCATGTTGTACTATACCGATGGTTCAAGAAATGGTGCACATTTTCCATTTAATTTTCAACTCTTTGGTATTTCTGAAGGTTCCTCGGCTTCTGACATTATAAATGTTGTAAATAATTGGTTAAACAATATGCCAAGAGGAGATTATGTACCAAACTGGGAAGTAAGGAAATGGACGAAACATTCCCTTTTAATAGATAAATTAATAACGAAATCTTCAATTTCAAGCTCGGAAATCATGATCAAATAAGAGCTGCGACTCGCTTTGGTAAAGACAATATTGATGCGTTTAACATGTTGAACTTGCTTCTACCTGGAGTTGCTGTTACATATAACGGGGAAGAGATTGGCATGGAAAATGGTGAAGTAACATGGCAAGAAGGTCAAGATCCTAGTGCTTGCAATGGCGATGAAGAATCCTTTAACACTACAAGCAGAGATTTCGCGAGAACACCTTACCATTGGGATAATTCTACCAATGCAGGTTTCAATATTGGAGCCGAAACGTGGCTACCAGTTAGCAGAAAATATTTAGAATGCAATCTTGAAAATCAAAGAACTACAGATAGAAATAGCCATTACAAAGTTTACAAAAAACTCACTGCCCTTCGAAAGGAATCCCCATTCCGAAGAGGTAATTTTGAAATGGCTGCTGTTGCAGATTACGTTATGGCATTCACAAGAATTTCAAATAGAAGTGATGGAATTGTGGTAGTCTTGAACACGGGCAGTTCGTCAGCTACAGTCAATCTTACCGGTCATTTTCCCAATTTGACCAGTCAACTCGAAGTTTTAGTTTCAAGTATCACATCAGAAAGAATTGAGGGGTGAGTTATAAAATTACAGCACTTAAATATTGAAGTATTTCTTGACGATATATTAGACTCCTCTAAGGCAAATCTAGGGTAAAATACAGAAACCGTTAACTTCATAAGTTTTATCATCAATTGTGTAGTGCCTTAAATATCTAAACAATTAGCTTCGGCACAGCATGTGGTCCTTTAACTTTTAACGTAGAACTGTTACCGTCTTTTCTGAAGACGTGGGGGCTGAATGTGATTACAAAAACATCTATTTAAATAATTGTTGCAGAATAATAAGCCATCTGTCATATTTAAAGCGAAGTGGGAAATGACAACGGACAGCAAATCAAATTATAAAACAAATATGAGGCCTGTAGTTGTTTAACGTCTTCGGTTACGTCACATTTGTTTTTTTTTTAATTTTTATCTTAAGTCGAATTTTGAGATTCTAAAAAATGTCCCTTTTCGATTTTCACGGTGCCGTTATAACAAAACTACCCACAGTCAAATATCTTAAAAATAATTAACGACAACACTTGGGTCTGCATATTCTCTAAATAAGTATCACCCACTAGATAATAATCATAGGGCTGGTTATGAAGAATTGAAAACATTTTGTTCTTTTAATTTTTATCCCATCCAAAATATTTCTGAAAAAGGCACGGTTGTAATATAATATTAATGGTTTATTTTATTTTTTTAGAGATACCGTAATAACCAGTTCAATTGGTTTATGGTGGTTGTGGATAACGATGCTGCCAATATTATTTTTTTTCCTTTTTCTTACGTAGATAAGTGTCTTTAAATATTCAGCATGGAAGTACAGCGAAATTAGGCGCCAATGGTATTTACATCAATTTACAGAACAACAACCCGATTTGAACTACAGAAATCCTAAAGTATTGGAAGAAATGACGGTAAGTTCGAATAAAAACAAAAACAAAATTACGTAATGAAATTTCAAATAAATGCATGTGTGCACTTATCGAGATCATTTAAAAATTCCATTTGATAGCATTTATTGATCGT
>NW_020439003.1:1095206-1106176 GCF_000699045.2 Agrilus planipennis | reverse complement strand
AATTATGTTTGTTTACAATCGAATCATTTCATAGGTGAATATTTTACAGTGATACGAAAAAATAAGAGCGATAAACGAGCCACTTATTGTCTCTAAAAACAAGATAAGAACTATGATTGAAAACCGTAATTCTTAAAACTGTCAAAATATTTTAAGTGATATTTGATTTTTATCATAAAATTTTAATTAAAGCGGTAGATTATAAATGTTTAATTGTACCACCTTTTTATGGAGAATCAAAGGAAATATTAGAAGAAATTTAAAAATTAGAATTGTCACGATCTATGTTTCTAAATTATTGATAGATGTACTTCCTTACTCCATAATAGGTACCTAAATATACCCGTAAAAATTATTAAGTATAAAAATTTTTAAATGTTTGGTAGTTAGTGCTAAGTGAAGCACCCCATTGTATAAAAATGTTTGGCACACCTTTAATGAAAACATAAGAACTGATAAGAATACCGCAACTTCCCCAAACCAATGCATTATCAGTTTGATGACAACTGTTGTAGCAAATGTTGTCTTACGTAATGTTAGAAATGTCTTAATTGTTTATAATAAAATACGATTTCGTATCAGTAACTAAATAAAAAATGTGTTGTAATTATTATGAAATGCTATGACTTCTCGTCAAAAGTTTTATCAATTTCATGTTTTAACTTTTTCTAGTGATGTGATTAAATGCTATATGATTGTATAAGAAAAGTTCTTTACTTGAGGATAAATAGATGTACGACTTTAAATATGTAGATTCTTTTGCGTTGATGCCTATAATATTATAAAAATATACAAATTGAAATAAAAACTACCAACTTAGAAAAAAAATAACATTTTTAAAAGCAATTTCTCCTTTTTTTGAAGTAATTAAGATTATACATATAAGTATAATTTAAATTATTTAAAAAATATTTACAGTTCAACTGTTGCCCAAAACTATCTATTTTAATCACGACGTCCTTGATTTCTACATCACATTGCCAGCACGTTCGCGATTTTAGTTTTGCAATGGGCTTCGTGGATGATTTCATTTTTGTAATAATTATTGTAATTGTAGCTATCTATATTTTAAGGTAAGTTTCGAACCATCCCTTCCTCAAAGTTCAACAACTGGTCAGAATATTGGAACAGGTGTTGACTTAACTTGGTTCAATTTTATTTGGATCATAGCGATAAAATTTGTTTACTTGTAACATATTGACTGCATATTGTTGTTTGAACTTAAACTGATAAGGCGGTCTAATAAATGTACATGCATATGTCTAATGCAATCAATTTAAGTAGATGATGTTCAATTATCTTGGTAATGATTTTTTATTTGAATCCGTTATTGATCATATCGTTTATAAAAGCCACAAGGGAGAAGAAAACTCATATTACACACGGCTACTTCATTTATAAGAAGCTATCTTTATTATCTACCTAAGTACATGTTACATGAAATTTATTTGTTTTCCAATTTTTAGTTTTAATTTTGACATTGTGTGCGATTAATTTGTTTGTCGATGGATTACACAGAAAAAACATTTATTGTTGAACTTTAATAAATACATGTACAATTAGGTTTTGTATTACAATATTATCTCTGTATAGGATTACACCCGTTCTTATGATAAATCATCAGCATGACAATATTTAGTTACCGTTAGCATACCAGAGAAGCACGTACCAAATTATTCAGAGACCTAGTGTAGCACTTATTTAAACACGATGTGGACCAAATTCGCTTTATTTATAGTAATAGCATCGTTTCTGAAATTCTCTAGAGCAGCAGATGATGACTGGTTAAAACACGCGGTAGTTTACCAAATATATCCACGATCATTTAAAGACAGCAACAACGATGGCATCGGGGATCTTCAAGGAGTAATAAGCAAACTTGATTATTTATCAGAAACGGGGGTTAATGCGATATGGCTTTCCCCGATTTACCCCTCGCCTATGGTGGACGCAGGCTACGACATCAGCGATTTCATGGACATACACCCGGACTTCGGTACATTAGATGATTTTGATGAGTTGGTAAAGAAGGCCAATGACGTTGGAATTAAGATCATAATGGATTTTGTACCCAATCATACCAGTAATCTACACAAATGGTTTCAATATTCAGAAAATAAAACTGAAGGATATGAGGACTTCNCCATGCTTTACGATTATTGTTTGCAATCATGTGTGTTACTCTTGAGTTTGAATTAAATTTTTAAAAATCAAACTGTTACATTCATCAGCCTACCACACTATTAACTAACCATCAATTTAAAGCGAATTGAAGTTGCTGTCGTTATCATTCTTATTGATGTCTTTTATCATTGCTTGTACATTTGCATTATTTGTTTTTGTAGTGAAGTACTGTAGAGAGATATGATCTAATATTTCGTTTCGCATAACATAAATAGCTGCAAATTGCTCAACAACTGATTGTTATCCATTAGCCTCTTCGTCGACCACATGCAACTATGAGGGTGCTAATAATACTAATTTCTTTTACTACTTTACTTCATAGTTTAATTGAAGCTGAAGTTATTTATAATAGTAGTTCTACAGCTAATGACGATTGGTGGAAACATGCAACATTCTATCAGATTTATCCTCGATCGTTCAAAGATAATGACGGCGATGGGATGGGTGATTTGAATGGAATTAGTAGTAAATTACAACATTTGGTAAATGCTGGAATAACGGCTACATGGCTTTCGCCAATTTTCAAATCTCCTGGAATCGACGCTGGTTACGATATTAGTGATTACAGAAATATAGATGAAAAATTCGGAACTATGAGCGATTTTGAGCAGCTTATTAGGACAGCCCATGAACTTGGCATAAAAATTATTTTGGATTTTGTTCCGAATCATACCAGCGATCAGCACGAGTGGTTTAAATTGTCCCAAAATAACACTGAGGGATACGAGGACTATTACATTTGGAAAAACGGCTACAATAATAATTCAACAATAGCCCCCAATAATTGGGTAAGCAAAATATTTCCAATTTTTTATTTGCATTTCCATAATTAACAAGTGTTTGATTAGTAATAGTTAAGGAATATTTGAAACTTTCTGTTACATATACATATACCTATGCATAAATGACATGATTACAAAAAAAAAGGAATACATTTTATTATATGCCGTATAATCACTATGTTAAAAACATTTCCATGATGTTCACCTAATTGTAGTAAAGGGATAGTTAATTATTCGAGGCTACAAAACAAGAAGGCACAATAGATTAGATACGTAGGGAAATAACGCCACAAATAAGAAACGTTTAGATTTAATAGAATAGAAAATTGTAGTATAGTTTCCGACATATTCGATGATAAAGTCAAATGGCCACAAAATACATGTCAATTGTTTAAACTTAATTACAAGAATCGATAATTTATTTTTCTACGCCTACGAACATACTGATATGTAAAAAAATAAAGAAATTTTCCTGTATTTCATATAGTGGTCCTATTCCACAGTCGATTTTATTAATAAATTAAAATTAAGAAAGCGATTAATGTGAGGCGCGCATTCAAGTGTTTCAGTAATTTTATATGGGTAGTTCAATACGTTTAATACTGTGGTAGATAATAATCAAACCAATGAATTTAAAGACGGTTTATGATGGGGTTGAATATTTTAAAATTTTTCGAATTTAATAGTGCGTAGTCACTACCCCATTAGATGATTACTTTAACAATTTCAAGTAATTCGTAATTATATTTCTATTTTTATAAAGTTGAGTCAATTCAAATATTCTGCCTGGGAATATGTGGCCCAGAGGAATCAATATTATTACCATCAATTTGCCGTTGCTCAACCTGACTTAAACTACAGGAACCCTAAAGTTGTACAAGAAATGAAAGTAAGTTTCTTTTTAGTCTATTCAAGAATAATTATTTATTTAATGATATTTGGTTTTCTCAAAAGGATATAGTCACCTTTTGGTTAGATAAGGGCGTAGATGGTTTCCGAATTGACGCAGTTCCCTATTTATTCGAACATTCCGATTATAGAAACGAACCGCGCTCTGATGATTTCGAAAATTACCAACCTTATGAAGCCGGCTATCTTAATCATATTTATACTATGGATCAACCGGAAACTCTTGATATGATTTATCAGTTTAGAGAACTTGTGAACAATTACAAACGACAGAATGGAGGTGATACCAGGTAATAAAACAGCCACGTATTAGAAGTAGGTATTGCGAGTGTGAATCAGTAATGATGATATTTTAAAACTTGCTTCTTTCAAATTTAGGAAATTACGTCCTTATTTGGTTCATTAGAGCATAAAGTATAAAGTAGTAATTTACACTATAGGATGTATTACTACTTACATTTAGAAAATTTCGTGGGTGCCCTTGATTTTTTTCATGACAAAATGATTTTTTTTTATTATTCTTCTATTATGAATACAATAGAATTGTCGTTTTAATGACAATTTTTATCTATATTAAAAATGTATTGCACGTTCTTCTAATAAAACTTATTGTGTTGTGCGAAGGTTAAAGAATTTATACACACTATTATTGCAAAATTGTGTTGGTTAGTTTACATATTAACAAATTAACTAAAATTGCATCGTTTTGACCACTTCATTAGGTACTGATTACCATTTTGTATGCGTATGATTAAAATCAATTCAATTATATAGAGAAACATATGCCAAATAAAAGTACCTAGATATTAATAATTTTATCAGCTTGTCATCAAGCAGATTGGTTTGTTCATTAAGATCAGGATAAAGTAAAGGCACAAACAATAATTAATTAAGTAAGACAGATAAACTGATTACATTCCAAAAAAAAAAAAGAAAAAAATTAAATTGTCAAGATCGGTGTCTACTGTTTTATTTATTTGAACTAGTTTAGATTCTTCAGATTTCGAAAAAGGATGAGGATTAAAATTAAAAACAAATATTTTAGGAATTAGGAAGCAGGCCCATTTTATCTGACACCAACTCTATTCTGCTACGGTACCTTTAAATGTAGACCTTCTATTATTAAGTCCAAAATTATTACCATTATTATTATTGTTTGCAATCATGTGTGTTACTCTTGAGTTTGAATTAAATTTTTAAAAATCAAACTGTTACATTCATCAGCCTACCACACTATTAACTAACCATCAATTTAAAGCGAATTGAAGTTGCTGTCGTTATCATTCTTATTGATGTCTTTTATCATTGCTTGTACATTTGCATTATTTGTTTTTGTAGTGAAGTACTGTAGAGAGATATGATCTAATATTTTTACGTTTCGCATAACATAAATAGCTGCAAATTGCTCAACAACTGATTGTTATCCATTAGCCTCTTCGTCGACCACATGCAACTATGAGGGTGCTAATAATACTAATTTCTTTTACTACTTTACTTCATAGTTTAATTGAAGCTGAAGTTATTTATAATAGTAGNTAATATTATAAAAATATACAAATTGAAATAAAAACTACCTACTTAGAAAAAAAATAACATTTTTAAAAGCAATTTCTCCTTTTTTTGAAGTAATTAAGATTATACATATAAGTATAATTTAAATTATTTAAAAAATATTTACAGTTCAACTGTTGCCCAAAACTATCTATTTTAATCACGACGTCCTTGATTTCTACATCACATTGCCAGCACGTTCGCGATTTTAGTTTTGCAATGGGCTTCGTGGATGATTTCATTTTTGTAATAATTATTGTAATTGTAGCTATCTATATTTTAAGGTAAGTTTCGAACCATCCCTTCCTCAAAGTTCAACAACTGGTCAGAATATTGGAACAGGTGTTGACTTAACTTGGTTCAATTTTATTTGGATCATAGCGATAAAATTTGTTTACTTGTAACATATTGACTGCATATTGTTGTTTGAACTTAAACTGATAAGGCGGTCTAATAAATGTACATGCATATGTCTAATGCAATCAATTTAAGTAGATGATGTTCAATTATCTTGGTAATGATTTTTTATTTGAATCCGTTATTGATCATATCGTTTATAAAAGCCACAAGGGAGAAGAAAACTCATATTACACACGGCTACTTCATTTATAAGAAGCTATCTTTATTATCTACCTAAGTACATGTTACATGAAATTTATTTGTTTTCCAATTTTTAGTTTTAATTTTGACATTGTGTGCGATTAATTTGTTTGTCGATGGATTACACAGAAAAAACATTTATTGTTGAACTTTAATAAATACATGTACAATTAGGTTTTGTATTACAATATTATCTCTGTATAGGATTACACCCGTTCTTATGATAAATCATCAGCATGACAATATTTAGTTACCGATAGCATACCAGAGAAGCACGTACCAAATTATTCAGAGACCTAGTGTAGCACTTATTTAAACACGATGTGGACCAAATTCGCTTTATTTATAGTAATAGCATCGTTTCTGAAATTCTCTAGAGCAGCAGATGATGACTGGTTAAAACACGCGGTAGTTTACCAAATATATCCACGATCATTTAAAGACAGCAACAACGATGGCATCGGGGATCTTCAAGGAGTAATAAGCAAACTTGATTATTTATCAGAAACGGGGGTTAATGCGATATGGCTTTCCCCGATTTACCCCTCGCCTATGGTGGACGCAGGCTACGACATCAGCGATTTCATGGACATACACCCGGACTTCGGTACATTAGATGATTTTGATGAGTTGGTAAAGAAGGCCAATGACGTTGGAATTAAGATCATAATGGATTTTGTACCCAATCATACCAGTAATCTACACAAATGGTTTCAATATTCAGAAAATAAAACTGAAGGATATGAGGACTTCTATGTATGGAAAAATTCTTCTGAAAACGGTGTACCACCAAACAATTGGGTATATAAAAGTGTTGTTGTTTAAATATAAAGAAATTAGTTTCCAATTCTGTTTTAGATAAGCGTATTCAAATATTCCGCTTGGGAATACAGCGAAGTTCGAGGAGAATGGTATTTGCATCAGTTTGCCAAAGAACAACCCGATTTAAACTACAGAAGTCCAGCTGTAGTGCAAGCCATGAGGGTAAAATTATATGAGTATATAAACGATTATGACAAAAACCGACTTTCGAAAATCTTGTATTTTTCTTAGTGAAAACAAAATAATCAAGTCAAGTTCAAACAATATCAACTTTTAAAATAATTCGAAGTGGCCAGTATTTTGCCGAAACTGCCAGACGCGGATCGCTATTTCGATCTTTTTGGATCTCATCAGCGCGTCGCAGGCAGCTCCGACAGAACACAGATCAACTTTTACCTGCTGTCTTAACAGTGCGTATTAGAAAATACTACAAATGGCGTAGTAAACGCCATCTGTAGCACGATGCTACTAAATGTAAATTCTAATATCAAGTTTTGTTTCTGCATTTTTGAATATGCGGTTTATGCTTATGTTTTTACCTTTCTTCCGTTTTTTCACTGAACTATATCTGATTTACTGGCTACCTTTGATTTTTTTTAATTGCTTCCTTGTTTGGATTTAGTTTTGCACCGCCTCAAATTTAATTAATAATTTTGAATTCACTGATAGAAAATACTAAATTATTTTTAGCATTTTAGTGCTTCTACACTGTTATAGTAGTATATTCTTAGTTATTTTTACTATACTTATGAAAAACGACGACGTAATATTTTAAAATATATCTTTTCCGGCACTTTAATTAATGAACATCATACTTTCTTCGGGAGCAAATAATCAATAATTAATACATTTTGAACGTCTACCGAAAGTACAGAATTCTGTCCTATACAAATACTATTCATTGCAGGACGTGTTGGTATTCTGGATGGACAGAGGAGTTTCAGGTTTCAGAGTCGATGCCATAAGTCACATGTACGAAGATATACGATTTATAAATGAACCTTTGGCTAATGGGTATGGCACATACAATGTCAGTATTTACGACTGTTTGAACCACATTTACTCAAAAAATCAAATCGAAACTTACTGGGAAGTATACGCATGGAGAACTCTTCTTAACAATTACAGTGAAACTCATAATCGTGAGAAAATGTAAGTGTTTTCTATGAACAATAATATATACGGGGTATCCCAAGCAAGCGGGATTCTTCAATAACTGGTTTATAGTTGAAGATATCAAAAAAAGTTCCTCACAAAAGTGGTACCATATAAGTGGAAAAAATTTGTAAAAATGAAGTTAGATAGCTTCCATGAAAAACGGGACACTCTGTATAATCAAAAATAATTTTAGGATATGAAGACACTCATATGGTACCACTTTTGTAAGAAACGTTTCATGATATCCTCAACTATAAAGCAGTCACTGAGGAAACGCGCTTGCTTGGGACACCCTGTATACGTAAATGATATTTGTCTACTATTAACATTATCGTGTGTATAATAAAACTATCTTTCGAATGAAATATTCTTAAAACTTTATAAGTGGTTTTAAGTAGGAAATATAGTAAACAACTTCACTATTCTTAGATTTTTGATTTGTCACTTTATTTTTCAAATTCAGTTAAAGTCGTATATAAAGTTCAAAACATTAAACTGTAAAAATAATATGCATACATCAGATTAACTAGAATCACTAAATAGTGTTCTAGTGTATGGAAGTTTATATATATGTTTGTACCGCACTCGATTGGTCATGACCAAAAACACTTTCGGTACGTGAAATATTGTAAGGGCTTTTCGTTTAGCTTTCACAGAGCTCGGGTTTTGTAAGATTTCTTCAGATATTGTTAAGCGCTTTAAGAGCAATTAGCGGTAATAAATGGTAAAAAAATGAGTTTTTGCCTTGTAACTGAAATCTATGCAGCTGATGATATTATTTCGGAATGAGCTGACTATTAGAATGTCTAATTAAGAACTCTTTAGGCATACTTTTTATAACCATGATGTCTCCATTTAATTGCAACTTGTAATTAAAAATCGCTAATTTAGACATATTTAAGGTGGAACTAAACAATGGATGATCTACATTCGGTATTCATTGTGATTAGTACATTATTACCTTAAAATTTAAACATTTACTGTGTCAATTATGCAGACAAATATTTTCCTAAATGAGATGTCTGAAGTGAAGTGCTAAAAGCACAGCCGACAACAGTTCTAAATCACCCAAATTTAATTCAAGCAATAATAATCCTCATCAATTTTTGACAAAGAATTGACGGTACTTAATATCTATATGCATAACAAAAAAATATAGCAATGTATCAAGCGAACTACTCACGTTAATCTATCTTAGTGGAATATTCAGCATTTGAACCTCTTCATTTACTTATTCTGAAACAAAGAAGAAATATTAAATAAGTTTCCACTTGTGGTTTCGTTACAATAACTTCCCTATACTGGGAAGCTAGTGTACCGATTGTTTGGACATTTTATAAACTTTCTTTAAAAATAAACTATCCTTAAATATTTGCTGGTCTGATAAAAGCAAACTACATAATTTCTAGGATACTAATGACAGAAGCATGGGAATCAACGAACCTCACCATGATGTTTTACGGAAATGAAACTAATGAGGGAGTGACTTTTCCATTCAACTTCAAATTTATCACAGACTTATCAACTTCAACATCGGCCCAAGATTTAGTAAATGTCATTTTAGAATGGTTGAATAATATGCCAGAAGGAAAAGTTGCAAACTGGGTGGTAAGTACAACCCCTACTTTTAAATACGTAATTATAAAGAAAACACATTCACATTAATTTAATTTCTGTGTTACCTGTACATTGTTTTTTGATGGTCACTCTCTAATAGTTAGTATCATAATAATTGATCTTTTATTAGCTTGGTAACCATGACCAACATCGTATAGCAACACGACTTGGTACTGATCGGGTCGATGGTTATAATTTAGTTGCTCAATTACTCCCTGGTACTGTTCTTACATACAATGGGGAAGAAATTGGAATGGAAAATGGCGAAGTATCATGGGATGAGGGTCAAGATCCCAGTGCGTGCAATGGTTCACCCTTGGACTTTAATTCCACGAGTAGAGATTTTCAAAGAACGCCATACCAATGGGACAACACTACCAATGCCGGTAAGCACCAATGCTTGGTGATAAAATTCGTATTCATTTGGGGAAAAAAGAATTTTAGACCTTTATATCAGTTATTTATTAGTTACTTAAAATTGATCTTTCAATTCCACGAATCCCTAAAATCCAACACTTGGTCTCTAATATTCCTAATCTGAAGCTTCCTAATTCCAATAGATATTTATTCCTTGACAAAAGCTTTCGATTTCTAAGTCTCCTAATATAGAGTTCCTGATTGTTTATAACACTTTACCACACATATTTTTAGAAATACTCTTGTATACTATTTATTTAAAGGTTTTAATAATGGAAGCAAAACATGGTTGCCAGTGAGCAGTAAATATTTATCATGTAATCTATTAGACCAACGATTCCCTGAAGACAAAAAAAGTCACTATCATGTTTATAAGAGTGTTGTGGCTCTAAGAAAAAATGAACCGTTTGTTACTGGAGAAGTAAGTCTGGCAGCAGTTACTGAAAGCGTTATTGCTTTTACTAGACGATTAGATGGTCATGATGTCTACGCAGTGTTATTCAATTTAGGTGAAAACTCACAAAACGGAAACATAACGGAAAAGTTTCCCCAACTAAATGAGGATTTGGAGGTTGTAATAGCAAGTGCTAGTTCAGCCAGAAATATAGGGTAAGATAACTAACTACACAGTGTGGGACAATATAATTTTCCACAATTATTTTAATTATTAAATAAATTATTATTTGTATTTTCGTTTTTTTTAGCGACAAAATTTCACCTTCCAATTTTGAACTTGCTGCATTTGAAAGTTTGGTCGTCAAGGCTAAAAGTGATGGATCAATTTCCTCTGCTTCGATTATAATTAATGTTATTTTGATTTTGCCAATTATTTTTTATAAAACACTATAATTTTTTGTAGGCAAAGCAACTTCCTCTTGTCAATAAATATCATTTTAGTTTTTACCTGATTTTGATTTCTTCTTTTCATTT
>NW_020439003.1:1088086-1093136 GCF_000699045.2 Agrilus planipennis | reverse complement strand
AAAATAAATAATAGTAATTAAAATATTAGTAAAGCAATACAATATTTGGACTCTAATTGGGCGCAGGCTTAGGAGAATAGTGACTAATATGGTTTTACGCTTTATAACCACTACTGGTTATAATAACAATAAATGTTGGCTGGTAAAATCGATCTAAAAGTTCAGAATGCCCTGTTGAGCCAAGGCACGAAGTTATCATCCCGACTGGGCTCGTATTGGGGTTCAGGCTTGGTCCTGTCGTCCTACCTACCTATAACGTATACGCGCATCATCTAACATCAAAACCCTGACGCGTTTCCAGATATACAACTTAAAAACTGTGTTTATTATTAGATTAGAATATTCTTTGAATGCTATTTTAAGATAAGTTGATGTACAAACAGTATTCCATAAATAACGCTTTTTTAATATTCATAATACTGTAACTTCTCTATTTCCTTTTTGAAACCGATTTATTGTACTATATTTTCAGTTTAATATGCTACTACTGAATATCAGCACAATTTGGTAGGATTCCGTTCTGCGGTCATCTGATGTATAATCTTAATGATGGTACTATTCCGTCACGGATCTTTATCAGACAATAATTATGGTGGTACTATTCCACTTCTCCCCGAAAATAAGTCTAAGGCGGCTTCAAGTTGTTTTGTTATCACTACTGTGAAGATCTCTAAAGCAAATAATTTATCATTATTTGAACTTTTTCATCGTTCTTTTTATATCGAAGTACCGTAGACAGACACGATCTAAATATTTATCTCTACATTTCATCTAATATAAATAGCTTAAAATTGCTCATCACATTACTGTTGTCTATTAGTCTTACAATTGACTATACGTAACTAATGAGTGCGTTAAGAATAGTGATCATTTTTACTACTTTACTAAATAGTTTAATTGAAGCGGAAATTGTTTATAATGGTAGTTCTACAGCCAAAGACGATTGGTGGAAATATGCAACATTCTATCAGATTTATCCTCGATCTTTCAAAGACAGTGACGGCGATGGGATGGGAGACCTGAACGGTATTACTAGTAAATTACAACATCTAGTAAATGCAGGAATAACAGCTGCGTGGCTTTCGCCAATTTTCAAATCTCCTGGGGTCGACGCTGGTTATGATATTAGCGATTTTAGAGATATTGATGAAAAATTCGGAACTATGAGTGATTTTGAGCAGCTTATCAAGACAGCCCATGAACTTGGCCTGAAAATTATTTTAGATTATGTTCCGAATCATACAAGCGATCAACACGTGTGGTTTCAGCTGTCCAAAAATAAAACTGAAGGGTACAAAGACTATTTCATTTGGAAGAAGGGCTATAATTCAACGGCGCCTCCCAACAACTGGGTATGCATAATAATATTTTCAATTTCTTATTTGGAAGTTTATAAATGAGCAGTGTTTGATTATTAAAAGGTAGGGGTATATAAATATCAATTTTATAATTCGTTTATAATTCTTAACCCTGGATAAGAACATTTATCGTCATTACAAAGCGATATTATACATAAGGCTTAAAAACTGGAATTAATACTCTGTATTCAACCATTAACCGACTTCCTTAAACTCTTTTATGCGACATTAGAGCATAAAGTATAAAGTAGTAATTTACACTATAGGATGTATTACTACTTACATTTAGAAAATTTCGTGGGTGCCCTTGATTTTTTTCATGACTCGTTGATTTTTTTTTATTATTGTATTTATTCTCTTTGTATTTTTTTCTGTAAATATTTAAACATTAAATTTAAATTAACAATTACTGATTTGAAACACAGACAGACGCACGAGAGATTCTTAAAGGGTTCCGTTTTTCATTCGGATGTACGGAACCATAATCCGAGAAGCAACAAAAACTTTTCCCCCCATGCATTCAAACTGTAAATGTAAATTTGTATGCACAATATTGTTTTGTTGACTTACCACGTTATGTTCAGTCCATAGACTTCTTATTAATTTTACTGTAATCTACAGTTTTCAAAATTTTAGATTCAGTAATTTCGCAGATAAGGGGAGGAGGGAATGGTCAAATTTCCAAAAAATTTTTAAATAACATTAAAACTATTTATTTTAACATTATAATAAATAAATATATATANCGGGGTATCCCAAGCAAGCGGGATTCTTCAATAACTGGTTTATAGTTGAAGATATCAAAAAAAGTTCCTCACAAAAGTGGTACCATATAAGTGGAAAAAATTTGTAAAAATGAAGTTAGATAGCTTCCATGAAAAACGGGACACTCTGTATAATCAAAAATAATTTTAGGATATGAAGAGACTCATATGGTACCACTTTTGTAAGAAACGTTTCTTGATATCCTCAACTATAAAGCAGTCACTGAGGAAACGCGCTTGCTTGGGACACCCTGTATACGTAAATGATATTTGTCTACTATTAACATTATCGTGTGTATAATAAAACTATCTTTCGAATGAAATATTCTTAAAACTTTATAAGTGGTTATAAGTAGAAAATATAGTAAACAACTTCACTATTCTTAGATTTTTGATTTGTCACTTTATTTTTCAAATTCAGTTAAAGTCGTATATAAAGTTCAAAACATTAAACTGTAAAAATAATATGCATACATCAGATTAACTAGAATCACTAAATAGTGTTCTAGTGTATGGAAGTTTATATATATGTTTGTACCGCACTCGATTGGTCATGACCAAAAACACTTTCGGTACGTGAAATATTGTAAGGGCTTTTCGTTTAGCTTTCACAGGGCTCGGGTTTTGTAAGATTTCTTCAGATATTGTTAAGCGCTTTAAGAGCAATTAGCGGTAATAAATGGTAAAAAAATGAGTTTTTGCCTTGTAACTGAAATCTATGCAGCTGATGATATTATTTCGGAATGAGCTGACTATTAGAATGTCTAATTAAGAACTCTTTAGGCATACTTTTTATAACCATGATGTCTCCATTTAATTGCAACTTGTAATTAAAAATCGCTAATTTAGACATATTTAAGGTGGAACTAAACAATGGATGATCTACATTCGGTATTCATTGTGATTAGTACATTATTACCTTAAAATTTAAACATTTACTGTGTCAATTATGCAGACAAATATTTTCCTAAATGAGATGTCTGAAGTGAAGTGCTAAAAGCACAGCCGACAACAGTTCTAAATCACCCAAATTTAATTCAAGCAATAATAATCCTCATCAATTTTTGACAAAGAATTGACGGTACTTAATATCTATATGCATAACAAAAAAATATAGCAATGTATCAAGCGAACTACTCACGTTAATCTATCTTAGTGGAATATTCAGCATTTGAAGCTCTTCATTTACTTATTCTGAAACAAAAAAGAAATATTAAATAAGTTTCCACTTGTGGTTTCGTTACAATAACTTCCCTATACTGGGAAGCTAGTGTACCGATTGTTTGGACATTTTATAAACTTTCTTTAAAAATAAACTATCCTTAAATATTTGCTGGTCTGATAAAAGCAAACTACATAATTTCCAGGATACTAATGACAGAAGCATGGGAATCAACGAACCTCACCATGATGTTTTACGGAAATGAAACTAATGAGGGAGTGACTTTTCCATTCAACTTCAAATTTATCACAGACTTATCAACTTCAACATCGGCCCAAGATTTAGTAAATGTCATTTTAGAATGGTTGAATAATATGCCAGAAGGAAAAGTTGCAAACTGGGTGGTAAGTACAACCCCTACTTTTAAATACGTAATTATAAAGAAAACACATTCACATTAATTTAATTTCTGTGTTACCTGTACATTGTTTTTTGATGGTCACTCTCTAATAGTTAGTATCATAATAATTGATCTTTTATTAGCTTGGTAACCACGACCAACATCGTATAGCAACACGACTTGGTACTGAGCGGGTCGATGGTTATAATTTAGTTGCTCAATTACTCCCTGGTACTGTTCTTACATACAATGGGGAAGAAATTGGTATGGAAAATGGCGAAGTATCATGGGATGAGGGTCAAGATCCCAGTGCGTGCAATGGTTCACCCTTGGACTTTAATTCCACGAGTAGAGATTTTCAAAGAACGCCATACCAATGGGACAACACTACCAATGCCGGTAAGCACCAATGCTTGGTGATAAAATTCGTATTCATTTTGGGAAAAAAGAATTTTAGACCTTTATATCAGTTATTTATTAGTTACTTAAAATTGATCTTTCAATTCCACGAATCCCTAAAATCCAACACTTGGTCTCTAATATTCCTAATCTGAAGCTTCCTAATTCCAATAGATATTTATTCCTTGACAAAAGCTTTCGATTTCTAAGTCTCCTAATATAGAGTTCCTGATTGTTTATAACACTTTACCACACATATTTTTACAAATGCTCTTGTATACTATTTATTTAAAGGTTTTAATAATGGAAGTAAAACATGGTTGCCGGTGAGCAGTAAATATTTATCATGTAATCTATTAGACCAACGATTCCCTGAAGGCAAAAAAAGTCACTATCATGTTTATAAGAGTGTTGTGGCTCTAAGAAAAAATGAACCGTTTATTACTGGAGAAGTAAGTCTGGCTGCAGTTACGGAAAGCGTTATTGCTTTTACTAGACGATTAGATGGTCATGATGTCTACGCAGTGTTATTCAATTTAGGTGAAAACTCACAAAACGGAAACATAACGGAAAAGTTTCCCCAACTAAATGAGGATTTGGAGGTTGTAATAGCAAGTGCTAGTTCAGCCAGAAATATAGGGTAAGATAACTAACTACACAGTGTGGGACAATATAATTTTCCACAATTATTTTAATTATTAAATAAATTATTATTTGTATTTTCGTTTTTTTTAGCGACAAAATTTCACCTTCCAATTTTGAACTTGCTGCATTTGAAAGTTTGGTCGTCAAGGCTAAAAGTGATGGATCAATTTCCTCTGCTTCGATTATAATTAATGTTATTTTGATTTTGCCAATTATTTTTTATAAAACACTATAATTTTTTGTAGGCAAAGCAACTTCCTCTTGTCAATAAATATCATTTTAGTTTTTACCTGATTTTGATTTCTTCTTTTCATTTACCACA
>NW_020439003.1:1078808-1083172 GCF_000699045.2 Agrilus planipennis | reverse complement strand
TATTAATTATAATATTATATAAATAATTGTTAAAATTCTTAAAACGCTTGGCAATTTCTGTTTAATTGAAGGACCAATACCAAGTGGTCAATCTTTTATTTAATAAAAAAAAGAATCAATTCTTGTTTCTATGACAACTGATATTATTCCATTAAGAAGGAAACTGTATAATTGAAAAACTCTCTTTCGATAGGGTGATCATGACCGAGGCATATACAGATATAGGTACCACCATGCTTTACTATGGTAACGATACAGTTGATGGAGCTCATTTTACATTTAATTTCTTTATTCTAAACGAAATTACATCAACCAGTACTGCCAATGATGTCGTTTCAGTAATAAAGAGATGGTTTCAAAATATGCCAACGAGATTTGTAGCTAATTGGGTGGTAAGGATTATTATTGAAATATATTATTCAAGAATTATAACTCGTCATTTGAACCTTATAATTGACTCGTTAATTAAAACACTGAAACCCGAAATTCCATCTAAAAATGTTCAAAACCGCTAGTACGCGTTTTAACACCTAGAGTGTCCACAATTGAGATATGAAACACATTTTAGAATTTTCAAACGTTTTTTTTCTTTTAGTTTTAGTGTTTTATTTAGTTCTATTTTACGAACTCCATTCCATTTTCTTGTATTTTAATCGATTTTGTTACTTTCGTGAACTTTCAATTAATTTTACTCTACGTTCTACGTGGTTGTGAATCAAAAAAGCAGTTATTTATTTGCATCTCCTACATTTATCAAATTATTTATGTGTATATCGTCGTTTTCACGCTTTAGTTGGGAAATCACGATAACTTTAGAGCAGCTAGCCGTCTTGGGGTTGAAAATGTGGATGGATACAACATGTTGACAACCCTTCTGCCAGGTGTAGCTGTCACATACAACGGAGAAGAAATTGGAATGGAAGACGGAGAAGTAACATGGGAAGAAGGACAAGATCCAAGAGCTTGCAATGGGCTCGAATCAGAGTTCAACACTGAAAGCAGAGATTTTGAGAGGACTCCATTCCACTGGGATTCTACAGCTAACGCGGGATTTAGCACAGCGAATAAAACTTGGTTGCCCGTTAGTTCAAAATACAGAACAAACAATCTTGAACTACAAAGTAGAGAAGGAGAAAAGAGTCACTTCCATATCTACCAAAGTCTAATGAAATTGAGAAAAGAGAACACCTTCATTTTCGGAAATCTAGACGTAGAGGTTTTAGCACCTAACGTTTTAGCATATACAAGGGCATTGGATGGTAACGATACCTATGTATTTATATTTAATAATGGAGGTAATTCTACAACAGTGTCACTATCTCCGTTTAAATCTGTCACTGGGAACATGAAAGTAGTCCTATCCAGTACCAGTTCTTCAAGAAACGAAGGGTAAGATATCTAACATTAAATATTTTAAATTAGTTATCGTATTTTCGCTACTATTCTTACACATTTCAAGTCAAAAATAACTTTTTGCTAATGGTTTGGAATTTACTTAAATGATATCACGCGCAAGTTTGAGTCAAACTTTTTCATCGGTTACCGTAAATGAGTGAATGAGAAAAATACACTGACGCATAGGAGGTTGCATATATAATGTTCATTCCGCTACATGGCTTTTATAAAATATACGAAAAATAAATAAATTAAAAAATTACCTAAATCACTCCTAGCAACTCTTCCTCAACGTTTGCGAACTCTCATCGAAATCGATTCGATCATTTCGAAGATTAAACCGTACAACCACACAAATAGGCAGACAGACAGACAGACAGCGAAATAATAGCCTTGATTACTTCCAAATCATTCCTGGCAATCCCTTTTTAATGATTGAAAAGTTTCATCTAAAACGGGTCAAACGTTTCGAGTATTAGTCCATTCAGACAGAAAGACAGACCGACATATAAATATTATTTTAAAGGTCATTTGTGTCTTAATAGCATAAGCATAACCATCATCATTATAAGGTCGTTAGTCCTAAGACTGGTTGGACACGCACCTCCACTCTTTCCTATCCTCAGCTAATCTTCGCATTTCCCTAAAACTAGAACAACTCACATCCTTAACTATTTGCGAACAATAGTCTAATCTAGATCTACCTCTACCCTTCCTAACTCCCGTTTCTGCCTCTAACATGTCTCCGACTAGACCTTCATGCCTGAGAAGGTGTCCTACTAACTTCTCGCCTATTTCTTATTGACTTCCATAGAGTCCTCTTCTCCTATTCTTTCTAATACCTCTTCATTTCCAATCTTCTCTATCCGCAGTATCCTCATCATTCGCCTGTAAAATCACATTTCGAACGCTTCTAACCTTTTCTTTTCCGCCGCACTCACTGTAGATGTTTCGCACCCGTACAGCGCCGCGCTTCAAACAACCTTTTTCGAATTTTGAAATTAACCATTCGCGAGCATAAAAAAATACAGTTATTTCGATGTTACAGACAGAGGCATTTTATTTACGTGTATATAAAGATAAATAGATTATGATGTTTCAACAAGTAATATCAGATTTATTATGATTGTATCATTATTTCAGGGACATTCTCTCAATAGAAAACATAAATTTGGGTGCTCACGAGGCAATAGTGGCTAAATCAGGATCAAATAATTTAGTACGATGGAGCATTTACAGTTTTCTATTTATAGTATTATTCTTATTTCGATTTTCTTAATTAAATTAATTAACTTTTTAACTGTTATATTTGGAATTTATTATAAATTGTGTGATTTTTTAAAAATATGTATATAGGTATGTAATAATATAGTTTATTTTTATATTTTTTATTTTTGTTTTTGTCACTAATACTGCACTATAGACTATGTAAAAATAAGGTCTCCAAAACGTTGGGCCGACAGGAAAGCTTTTGGTGTGGTTACTGGTCACACTGTCGTGTTTGCTGTTTGTACTCCTCTTAAACAGATCATCTCAGACTGCTGAGATGCTTGTCTTAGCTCATAAAGATGTAAAAGGCGTTAGACTAATCAAAATTCATTAACAGGAAACCGAAGTATACCGGGAGTTGTGTATAGATGTCAAAAAATTTGGTGACACGTGGGAAAAAAAAAAGTCGAAATAGTACGGTATGCTCTTTACTGTGAGGGAGAAAAACTACCCTTTCTGGTTATATATTGGAAACTTTTTATAAGCGCAATGAATAAAAAAAAAATTATTTGTAATATTCCAGAAAGTTTTATCAAAAAACTATATAGTCGTTTCTAAGCACACTTGAAAAAGATTGAATAATCAGCTGAAAAACACTTAAAGTATTTTTAAAAATTTCCACAGATACCTCTCGTCTGCTGTCCGGTCGTACCACATAATGTGAACGGTGGTATGCTTAAGAGTGATTATGACCAAACCAAACAGTGATCACAATGTGNTAACTTATTGTATTTATTCATAAAACCAATAATTTTCCCCTGTTGAGTCTCAACTAAGCAGGATTTGTTCTTAATCTTAAAAGTATTTCTTCCATATGGAGATGCCATAGCACAGCGAAACTACTGTTGCGAATAATTAAACAATTTTGTGTTTTGAAGTATTAATTTTTTTCTGATTTTCGAAAAACTAAATCTTATTATCTAAAGTGCTGAGATACTAGATACAGTTTCTGTATGTGTTACAAAATGTAACTGACAGACGATAATTTTAATCGCCCTTATACCAGGAAATATTAATAACAAAAAAGGTTTATATGTTGTTCATTTGAAACATTTAATAAAACATGGATTATTCATAAAAAAAGTAATATAATTATTTGTATATATTTGCGAACGAATAAAATATTTCTTTAAAATCCCAATGGGTTTAAACTGTGAAATGAATATTAATTCAAAACTGCGTCGATAATTTCGCGTCAGTAAAATAATTATCTACGACAAATATAGGATAATTTTATTAACACAAAAAAAGTGGCTACGTGTACTCTTCTATTATGAATACAATAGAATTGTCGTTTTAATGACAATTTTTATCTATATTAAAAATGTATTGCACGTTCTTCTAATAAAACTTATTGTGTTGTGCGAAGGTTAAAGAATTTATACACACTATTATTGCAAAATTGTGTTGGTTAGTTTACATATTAACAAATTAACTAAAATTGCATCGTTTTGACCACTTCATTAGGTACTGATTACCATTTTGTATGCGTATGATTAAAATCAATTCAATTATATAGAGAAACATATGCCAAATAAAAGTACCTAGATATTAATAATTTTATCAGCTCGTCATCAAGCAGATTGGTTTGTTCATTAAGATCAGGATAAAGTAAAGGCACAAACAATAATTAATTAAGTAAGACAGATAAACTGATTACATTCCAAAAAAAAAAAAGAAAAAAATTAAATTGTCAAGAT
>NW_020439003.1:1068607-1073724 GCF_000699045.2 Agrilus planipennis | reverse complement strand
GGTATATAATCAAACACGTTATATTTGGAATTTATTATAAATTGTGTGATTTTTTAAAAATATGTATATAGGTATGTAATAATATAGTTTATTTTTATATTTTTTATTTTTGTTTTTGTCACTAATACTGCACTATAGACTATGTAAAAATAAGGTCTCCAAAACGTTGGGCCGACAGGAAAGCTTTTGGTGTGGTTACTGGTCACACTGTCGTGTTTGCTGTTTGTACTCCTCTTAAACAGATCATCTCAGACTGCTGAGATGCTTGTCTTAGCTCATAAAGATGTAAAAGGCGTTAGACTAATCAAAATTCATTAACAGGAAACCGAAGTATACCGGGAGTTGTGTATAGATGTCAAAAAATTTGGTGACACGTGGGAAAAAAAAAAGTTGAAAAATGTTTATGTGTACGGAGCGGAAATTAAAAAAAAAATTGATAACTGCGATCAAGTACCAGGCGACGCAGAGTACGGTATGCTCTTTACTGTGAGGGAGAAGAACTACCCTTTCTGGTTATATATTGGAAACTTTTTATAAGCGCAATGAATAAAAAAAAATTATTTGTAATATTCCAGAAAGTTTTATCAAAAAACTATATAGTCGTTTCTAAGCACACTTGAAAAAGATTGAATAATCAGCTGAAAAACACTTAAAGTATTTTTAAAAATTTCCACAGATACCTCTCGCCTGCTGTCCGGTCGTACCACATAATGTGAACGGTGGTATGCTTAAGAGTGATTATGACCAAACCAAACAGTGATCACAATGTGGCTTGACCAAAGGTATGAATCAGTCAAAATTATAAAAGTTACAGAGGAAATTTACCAAACATTTAATCACAATAGTTTTAATTGAACTAGGTACTCATAAAAATTAAAACGTATGTTAACGGAAAACGATAATTAAAAAATATATATCGAAAAGTGATGTGGTAACTTCACTCTTTTATCGCAAAATTTATCTCCTACGAGTACAATTTTCTATTACATTGTGTAATTGATTAAACTGATTAGTTTACATTTTTCAAGAACTATTATCTCCAACATGTACAGCTATTTATCAAAAAAAAACGAGACGTAGATCAAATCACAATAATTAAGAAAAGTATTATTTAATTTTTAATGGCCTTTATTTAACTTCACTTGTTAGTAGGGTTGAAACAATACTTTCACTTGGTAGTTGTATCGAATAAAAGTACCTATCGATTCTTATTTGTGGAGATACTTTTTTGACATGTAGGTATCGGTAGTCGGAAATTTTCTTTCTTATTTTAATAAAAAGTCGACATTCTTAGCACAACCTCGAAGCAATAATTTTTGGTTAATTTTTAATGAGCAGTAAACATACGTTTCGCAACAAAATACAGCATCATACATCATCTCTACATTGCCTACACTTAATTGATATCAAATAAATAAACTGGCAAACAAGTCCTTGCCCCCTGCAGTAAATGAAAATTTCATAAAAACAATAGTTTTGTAGTATAAACTAAAAAATATATAATGCTACTTTGATAACAAAATAAAATGAATAAATAATGAGAAGATGAATATTTAGGTACAATGAAAATAAATAATAGTAATTAAAATATTAGTAAAGCAATACAATATTTGGACTCTAATTGGGCGCAGGCTTGCGAGAATTCTGACTAATATGGTTTTACGCTTTATAACCACTACTGGTTATAATAACAATAAATGTTGGCTAGTAAAATCGGTCTACAAGTTCAGAATACCCTGTTGAGTCAAGGCACGAAGTTATCATTCCGACTGGGCTCGTATTGGGGTTCAGGCTTAGTCCTGTCGTCCTACCTACCTATAACGTATACGCGCATCATCTAACATCAAAACCCTGACGCGTTTCCAGATATACAACTTAAAAACTGTGTTTATTATTAGATTAGAATATTCTTTGAATGCTATTTTAAGATAAGTTGATGTACAAACAGTATTCCATAAATAACGCTTTTTTAATATTCATAATACTGTAACTTCTCTATTTCTTTTTTGAAACCGATTTATTGTACTATATTTTCAGTTTAATATGCTACTACTGAATATCAGCACGATTTGGTAGGATTCCGTTCTGTGGTCATCTGATGTATAATCTTAATGATGGTACTATTCCGTCACGGATCTTTATCAGACAATAATTATGGTGGTACTATTCCACTTCTCCCCGAAAATAAGTCTAAGGCGGCTTCAAGTTGTTTTGTTATCACTACTGTGAAGATCTTTAAAGCAAATAATTTATCATTATTTGAACTTTTTCATCGTTCTTTTTATATCGAAGTACCGTAGACAGACACGATCTAAATATTTATCTCTACATTTCATCTAATATAAATAGCTTAAAATTGCTCATCACATTACTGTTGTCTATTAGTCTTACAATTGACTATACGTAACTAATGAGTGCGTTAAGAATAGTGATCATTTTTACTACTTTACTAAATAGTTTAATTGAAGCGGAAATTGTTTATAATGGTAGTTCTACAGCCAAAGACGATTGGTGGAAATATGCAACATTCTATCAGATTTATCCTCGATCTTTCAAAGACAGTGACGGCGATGGGATGGGAGACCTGAACGGTATTACTAGTAAATTACAACATCTAGTAAATGCAGGAATAACAGCTGCGTGGCTTTCGCCAATTTTCAAATCTCCTGGGGTCGACGCTGGTTATGATATTAGCGATTTTAGAGATATTGATGAAAAATTCGGAACTATGAGTGATTTTGAGCAGCTTATCAAGACAGCCCATGAACTTGGCCTGAAAATTATTTTAGATTATGTTCCGAATCATACAAGCGATCAACACGTGTGGTTTCAGCTGTCCAAAAATAAAACTGAAGGGTACAAAGACTATTTCATTTGGAAGAAGGGCTATAATTCAACGGCGCCTCCCAACAACTGGGTATGCATAATAATATTTTCAATTTCTTATTTGGAAGTTTATAAATGAGCAGTGTTTGATTATTAAAAGGTAGGGGTATATAAATATCAATTTTATAATTCGTTTATAATTCTTAACCCTGGATAAGAACATTTATCGTCATTACAAAGCGATATTATACATAAGGCTTAAAAACTGGAATTAATACTCTGTATTCAACCATTAACCGACTTCCTTAAACTCTTTTATGCGAAATTTTGAGTTTTATTATATTATTAAGGGTTGTAAAAATTAATTTTTTTTTCTGAAAACAACCGACTTTTCGCCTTCACATACGGGGATTTTAATTTTAAGTTTCTAATTTTTTCCCTTCTTTTTTACTAATCAATGTCTTTAATTAAAATTTCCAGTTCTTTCTGTACACTTCTGTCTTTTCTAATTTCTATCTGTAGTGCGTGATCGCCCATCCACTTTCCATTAGAAAATTCGGTGCGAATATTTAATATACGTATTGTCCCTAATTTTTATACATTCTCTTTCTGAATTTAATACTTTTCTTCGTATGTTAATACTTTTTCATTTTTCATTTCATTTCTTTTTCTAGATATAAGTACTTCTATGTATTTATCTATTTCTACAATCCAACTTTATATACTTGTCTGGAATGTTTTCAATTTCTTTTCTTTCTTCCTACCCCTATTTTTTCGCTTCGTACAATATTATGCTTTTTACCAATGTTTCGAATAAGAACATTCTTTGTTTCCAACTCTCTTTGAGATTTCTTTTTCTTATTCCCCATACCTTTCTCATTACCCCTATAGCTTTCTTCCTAAGTTTTTATATGTGTCCATCTACTCCATTATTCTTTTGCAGCAGGTGAACTCTTCGATTATTTTCCTTTCCCACTGGAATTCTAATTTCTTCTTTCTTCATCCTGATTTTTCCCCTTAAAATTTTTGATTTACCAGTAATTAATTCCAGCCATGTTCTTTTTCATCATATCTTTCAGCCCTCTTTCGTTATTCGCTAATAATATTGTCATCCGCATATAAAACTTTCCAGATTTTTCTTCTACCAGTTACTATTTCCCCTTTCCCTTTCTTATATACATCGTCGTAAAGCCTTTCAATAGGTGTAAGGCAATGGACTGTTAAAAACGAATGTTAAATGTTATTGATTAGACTTCTCCATTTCCTCCTATCCTGGCCCGGCTCCTCCACCCGATTTAACGTCATATCACTTTTATTCAAGATCTTCCCAACTTCGTTTGTCTCTATGTTCCTTGGTCTCCCTCTCTTTTTCCTGTTTATTATCCTAGTTTCCCATACTATCCTTACTTGTCTCTCTCTATTCATTCTGCTTACATATCCGAACGACCCCAGCTGATTTTGCTCTATAATTTTTGTATTGGACAAATAAATATTTTATAATTAAATTACTGATTTCAAGTTGTCTAGATTCGGCTATTCTGCCTGGGAATATGTCGCCGAGAGGGACGAATACTATTACCATCAATTTACCACTGCTCAACCTGATTTAGACTTCAGGAATCCTAAAGTTATACAGGAAATGAATGTAAGTTATAACTGTTTGTTTGAATTTATTCAATATTAATTGTTCTATTTTTCAAAAGGACGTAATGACTTTTTGGTTAGATAAAGGCGTGGATGGATTCAGAATTGATGCAGTTAACTATTTATTCGAAATTTCCGATTTTAGAGATGAACCACTCTCTGATAATTACGAAAACTACGAACCCTATGATAATAGGTATCTTAAACATATTTACGTTATGGATCAACCGGAAAGTCCTGGTATGATTTATCAGTGGAGAAAACATGTTGACAATTATAAAACACAAAATGGAGGTGACACCAGGTAACAACCTTACTGTCATTTTCATTATTCCCGTTCTATAAAAACCGAGAACGTTTATTTTTAAACATAAGAAGGTATGATGCCATGTAGTATATGATATATGTTTTTACTTAACCAAGCAGAGGATAGCGCAGGGTCGAGTCGCCTTCAATAAAAAGAAAAAAAAAACTTTTGGGTGTTTCATTCCCACCAGCCAGTAATGCTGGTGGGCGGACAGTCCCTCCGGACTATGCCGGAAGGTAGGGCGGAAGGCCCTCTTCAGCCTGTTTTCAGGAATCGTGGGAATGGGTGGGTGGTGGTTCGGGTGAGAAAGATGAGACGGACGAAATGAAGACAGAAGAGA
>NW_020439003.1:1064519-1066857 GCF_000699045.2 Agrilus planipennis | reverse complement strand
AGTACATTTTCTAGGATCTACAAAAAAAATCTAACTAACTTACTAACATTTAAAATAAAATAAATAATATAATACATATTATAATAATTTTATTATGTTAGATAAGGTTTAAATTATATAACAATTTAAGTAATTTTTGTTGTTAAAGCACTTTTAACTCCAATATTGCTTTGAGATTAAAAAAACTACATATAAAAACGTAAAGAAAACCCAATCCAACTTTCTAAATCAGAAGTGTCTCTAACTAAGGAGGACACCTCTGTTGTCGAAACGTATTTTTAAATGCTTTCGTGTGGAATTTTGGATTTTAGTATTCACTTTATAAAACTACATTCAATTTACTTCCCTTAATCGATTGATTTGTTATCTTAATAAGTTTACAAATTAATTTTCCATCTATGGTGAAATTTTCTCAATACTTTGCGTGATTGAGTGATTGTTTTGACTTTTAGTTGGGAAATCACGATAACTCTAGAGTAGCCACCCGCCTTGGCCTTGGAAATGCGGATGGATTCAACATGTTGATAACCCTTCTGCCAGGTATAGCTGTCGCATATAACGGAGAAGAAATTGGAATGGAAGATGGAGATGTAACGTGGGAGGAAGGGCAAGATTCAACCGCTTGCAGTGGACTCGAAGCAGATTTTCAGAACACAAGCAGAGATTTTGAGAGGACTCCATTCCACTGGGACTCTACAGTTAACGCAGGATTTAGCACAGCGAATAAAACTTGGTTGCCCGTTAGTGCAAAATACAGAACAAACAATCTTGAACTACAAAGTAGAGATGGAGTAAGAAGTCATTTCCATCTCTATCAAGCTCTGATGAAATTGAGGAAAGAAAATACGTTCATTTTTGGAAATTTGAACATAGAGGCTTTAGCTCCAAACGTTTTGGCGTATACGAGGGAACTGGATGGTAACGACACCTATGTGTTTTTATTTAATAAAGGAGGTGAATCTGCTACAGTATCACTATCTTCGTTTAAATCTATCACTGGGAACGTGAAAGTAGTTCTAACCAGTACCANTCCGGACTATGCCGGAAGGTAGGGCGGAAGGCCCTCTTCAGCCTGTTTTCAGGAATCGTGGGAATGGGTGGGTGGTGGTTCGGGTGATAAAGATCAGACGGACGAAATGAAGACAGAAGAGAGTGAAAGATTATCTGTGGAATATTACTGCCTCAGCATTTGCCTAAGTGATCTAAGGAAACCACAGAAAAACTTGGACCAAGGCAGGCTAACCCGGAATTGAACAAGCGTCCTCCCGAATGCTAAGCAATGGTCTAGATCTCTAGGCCATGCCGCTCGGTAATAAAAAAAAAGAAGTCACTTCTATGCTTACGAACGGTTAATTTAAAAATTCGGAAAATATTGTTAAAGGAGTATGATGGAGCGCGGCGCTGTACATGTGCGGAACATGGACGGTGGGTGCAGAGTAGAAGAAACGATTAGAAGCGTTTGAAATGTGATACAGGCGAATGATGGGGATACTGTGCATAGAGAAAGTTAGAAATGAAGAGGTATTAGAAAAAATAGAAGAACAAAGGACTGTATGGAAGTCAATAAAAAATATGCGAGATAGGTTGGTAGGAATGGTCTAGTTAGAAACATATTAGAGGCAGAAATAGGAGTTAAAAAGAGAATAGACAGACCTAGATTAGATTACTGTTCGTAAATAGTTAAGGATGTGGGATGTTCTAGTTTTAGGGAAATGAGAAGATCAGCTTAGAATAGGAAAGAGTTGAGGTGCATGTCCAATCAGTCTTAGGACTGACGACCTATGATATGATGATATTGCAGGAAATTGCTAATACATTCTCTTGTAAGTGAAGGAAATACTGGTAGATATTTTTTTCACATACGCATGTATAAAAAGGATGCAATTCTTACATGTAGATGTACTAATATTTATCCATCTAATGCGAAATTGTGCCGGTTATTGAAAATCTCTGTTTCTAGGGTGCTCATGACCGAGGGATATACAGATATAAGCACCACTATGTTATATTACGGCAATGAGACAGCTGATGGGGCTCACTTTACATTTAATTTCTTTTTTATAACCAATACTACATCTAGAAGTACTGCCAATGAAATCGCCTCAGTGATAAAAAGGTGGTTTCAATATATGCCAAATGGACGTGTTCCTAATTGGGTGGTAAGAATTATCATAGAAATATTTTATTCAAAAGCTATAATTACTGTTTTAAATTTTATAACCGATTCAATATTTAAAACACTAACATTTTAAATTACATATAAGAACGATTGACTATTCTTCCTCTATTTTATATTAAGTTTTTTTTAATTAAAAGCAATATTGGGGTTAAAATGCTT
>NW_020439003.1:1057961-1064186 GCF_000699045.2 Agrilus planipennis | reverse complement strand
TATTAATTATAATATTATATAAATAATTGTTAAAATTCTTAAAACGCTTGGCAATTTCTGTTTAATTGAAGGACCAATACCAAGTGGTCAATCTTTTATTTAATAAAAAAAAGAATCAATTCTTGTTTCTATGACAACTGATATTATTCCATTAAGAAGGAAACTGTATAATTGAAAAACTCTCTTTCGATAGGGTGATCATGACCGAGGCATATACAGATATAGGTACCACCATGCTTTACTATGGTAACGATACAGTTGATGGAGCTCATTTTACATTTAATTTCTTTATTCTAAACGAAATTACATCAACCAGTACTGCCAATGATGTCGTTTCAGTAATAAAGAGATGGTTTCAAAATATGCCAACGAGATTTGTAGCTAATTGGGTGGTAAGGATTATTATTGAAATATATTATTCAAGAATTATAACTCGTCATTTGAACCTTATAATTGACTCGTTAATTAAAACACTGAAACCCGAAATTCCATCTAAAAATGTTCAAAACCGCTAGTACGCGTTTTAACACCTAGAGTGTCCACAATTGAGATATGAAACACATTTTAGAATTTTCAAACGTTTTTTTTCTTTTAGTTTTAGTGTTTTATTTAGTTCTATTTTACGAACTCCATTCCATTTTCTTGTATTTTAATCGATTTTGTTACTTTCGTGAACTTTCAATTAATTTTACTCTACGTTCTACGTGGTTGTGAATCAAAAAAGCAGTTATTTATTTGCATCTCCTACATTTATCAAATTATTTATGTGTATATCGTCGTTTTCACGCTTTAGTTGGGAAATCACGATAACTTTAGAGCAGCTAGCCGTCTTGGGGTTGAAAATGTGGATGGATACAACATGTTGACAACCCTTCTGCCAGGTGTAGCTGTCACATACAACGGAGAAGAAATTGGAATGGAAGACGGAGAAGTAACATGGGAAGAAGGACAAGATCCAAGAGCTTGCAATGGGCTCGAATCAGAGTTCAACACTGAAAGCAGAGATTTTGAGAGGACTCCATTCCACTGGGATTCTACAGCTAACGCGGGATTTAGCACAGCGAATAAAACTTGGTTGCCCGTTAGTTCAAAATACAGAACAAACAATCTTGAACTACAAAGTAGAGATGGAGTAAGAAGTCATTTCCATCTCTATCAAGCTCTGATGAAATTGAGGAAAGAAAATACGTTCATTTTTGGAAATTTGAACATAGAGGCTTTAGCTCCAAACGTTTTGGCGTATACGAGGGAACTGGATGGTAACGACACCTATGTGTTTTTATTTAATAAAGGAGGTGAATCTGCTACAGTATCACTATCTTCGTTTAAATCTATCACTGGGAACGTGAAAGTAGTTCTAACCAGTACTAACTCATTGAGAAACGAAGGGTAAGATGTGTAAAATGAAACATTTTATTTTATTTTAATTTAATATGAAATTTTAACAAGTACCTAATGCCTTTACAGCTATTGATTTATATCTAAAATTATTGATATGCGAAATACGCAAAGCCTTTTATGATGTTTACTAGATTTATTACGACTTTATCATTATTTCAGGGATACTCTCTCAATAGATAACATAACTTTGGATGCTCACGAAGCAATAGTAGCAAGATCGCAATCGAATAATTTAGTACGATGGAGTATTTATAGTTTTTTGTTAATAACGTTATTTTTATTTAGGTTTTCTTAATCAAATGTTACTATAATAAATTTATTGTGTTCTGTGATTTTCGGAAAATATATAACAATGTAGTTTAGTTTTTGTTTCTTTATTTAAGTAGGTGTACCTGGCAGAGGTCTTAATAACTCTAAAAGTACAATCACCAAAGGGCTGAGGCGGTAAGGAAACTTTGGCGCGGTTATTTACCCCATTATCAAACACCTATCGCTTATTCTGTTGGGACACCTGTCTTATTAGCTCAGCAGCTGTTGTTAAAGAAGCTTCCGCGTACCGATAATGCCAGTTTTGAAGTTCGGGAAGTTGTTCAGTTTTTTTAATGCACAATCTACTACAGTCTTCAACGAATTAACCAATTTAACTTGGATTTCCTGCGAACTAGCTATTGAATAAGAATCTTCGATTGTGTCGATTATCAGGACCCGATCTAGCAATTTAGCTGTTCCGGACAAATATGTGTAATATTTACCGCCCGTTACAATGACACCTGATGTCTTGAGCATGTTATTCGACAAATTGGATAGTGCAATTTTTAATCCACCTGTTGATTGTTGCGGGTGTGTTGATGGACTAGATTTTTTCTTAAGGAACACTTAAACCCTCTTCGATAAAAATTAATTTAACGAAGCCGATATTTTAGGAAATATCTGTGGTTTTTCTTAGAATGATAGAACGAGCAATAATAACTAATGTAAATTTCAACTTTTAATAAACAACATACACTAAAACTAACACCGCAAAAATACTTAAAGATAAACTACAACGAATGAACTAAAAAGATGATTGATGCTTGAACTTAATGCTTGAACGTAATGAGCTTATTACATAGAAAAAATGCTTAAATATACAACAAAATATAGGGGGTGGAGCTAAGTTAGTGGGGTGTTTTTGACCTTAAGCTATGGTTAGTTACTACGTGACTACAATCACAAAATTGTTTGTGGATGGGAAGATCATCGACCCATCTGGTGATCAACGCGAAGGGACGTTACCTGCCGAGGAAAAACCTACATAATATGATAATAAAGTTCCTTTGTTGTAGGCACGTATTTCTAAGTTTAAACTGCGAATAACAAAATTGTTTTTTCTTTATTCAAACGATTCATCATGAATTGCGCTCCGACACCACCGACGTATGTATGTAATATTGTTGGAACTGTATAATATTGACATACGTTCATCTGCTGGAGCTTCTGAATGATTATACCAAATTTCTTGAGTGCATGAAGACATGAGACGGAATTGAGTCTTCAGCCAGAACATTATTATACTAGGAGACCCCAGAAAACTGGGTGAAACTAATGAAAAAGTAAAATTCGAATTTCTGCTTATATAGACGAGCGAATCATTTGGCGAATCCCCTACGATAAAAGAGGAGGTATTCCCCAAAAATAATATATTCCTACATACAAATTAACGGAAATAATTACTTCTCTAAACGTGGGTGGGGAATCTTTGTGAAACATAAAGCAAACGAAAAGGGTTGTCAGTTCATAAATGTAAAATCGGTAAACAATTCTAGAGAATTTCCTTATATTCTCTCAAAAATAGTAAAAATTCATTACATTTTCAATGCTAAAAATGTTGGCTCCTTTCTTATTTTTATTCCTATTTACAATAGATGCATACTAGCAGACAGAATTAAGAAAATTATAAGTATATTGATCCATTTAAGACTTTACAGTCGCTAGCTAAAATAGTGATTAAGAAAAACTATTGGTGTACTACTGTCGGTTTTCTGTACTCTTATACAGCAATATTTTCTTGTACTACCATTGGTAGATTTGATTTGCAACTGTCTTCTTTTTAGTTGAAATAATAGTAAGTACAAGACGTAGTTCTGTCTGACTCTGAGTAGAAACAATAATTAGTGGGTTATGAGGAGTGTTCGTTGAACATAATTTTAATTATTCTTTTATTGAGTTGATCCAGTGGGTGAGTGATATGTTTCAATGTACCTCTCCAAGCTTCGATACCCCAAGTGGCTATTAATTTGAAGAATGCATCGTAACCACTAAGGGTGTCGCCAAGAGGAGCAGGGGTAGCTGCCCCCTTCCCTAGTCACCCAAACCTTCTGACAAAAAATATACAAAATTCGTATGAAATAAATCGGATATAGGTAATATCGTTGTCCGTTCCTGTTTCCAAAAATCTTGACCGACTGCGACTAAAATTTTTTAATCGAGCTATTGTTTAGTAAAACATATAATATTCGTGTATCTCATGCGAGATCAACAAAAGAAAAAAATGTCGTTATTTTTAGTCACCGTAACCTACAATTCATCTTCCATCCTATTATTTGTATCGCATAATTTTTATCTTTATTATTTTAAAAAATTTTAAATTGCGTGTGCGTGTGTGCTCGCGCACGTGTATGTTACATTTACGTGTTTGAACAGGTGTTAAGTATATCTGTGCTCAAACTATAGCTAAAATGTGTATTCACCAGTCTATGTGTTACAGTTATGATAGCTGTTAAAATATATGATTAGGTTTTTTCCGATAACTCGCTTAGTTTTTGAGCTATCAAGTGCTACAAAAACCATTTTGTCAACACCTATTATAACTTTCTGTAGACTATTTTTTTAAGCTCTTACTTTTTAAAGGGTTTGAGCTGAACGAGCTTCAACAAGTTACTATTTACGACTATATCTTACTAAACATTTATCGTACAGAAAAGAAAATTTAGAAAAAAATTATAATTTCCAACTCTAAATTACTTACTAAATTTTGCGTATCCTTAATCGTATTTTAGTTATTTTGAAATGTAAAACTGCAAAAATTTGTTTTCAATTTTTTTCAAAATTAAGCCCTTCAAACCGGCCAAACTTTACGCTTACATAAATAAAGTGAGTTGTACAATGGTAACGATTGTTTTCAATTGGGGTGCTAATTAAGAGATGATTTTTACATTTTGTTACCGCCAAAAAAATAGAGACTAACTTCTTTTTTGTCATTTGCTCGATTGACGGTGTATTGTTTAATAAATGTTTTATATTATTTTTGCTATCATATCCAGAACGTTGCTGTTAACATTTGGCAACGCTAGGACTTCCCATTGCATTTTAATAAAAATATTGTTCTCTTTTCTGAGGCGATTTAACTTTGGAAGAAACTTCGCAATTAGCATACAGTGCACAACTTCCGATTAATAAGACGGTACCTCTATATGGGGGTATAAGGGAGACTTAAGAAGACACTGGTGGCTGGTGGGTGTTAGGGGTGCAGGAAACCAGGGGGGAACAAAAGTTGTGGGAGGAATAGTTACTATAGATCATCACTTATAAGCAACGTTTGTATGAGAGACTGTAATTTTGAAATTACAGCTCAGTTTTGTAACTAAAAACCGATAGCTCAAACTCAGTCAGTTATAAGCTTTAATCTTTAGTTTTTTTTTTTTGACATGAGCCTATTTCTCAGGCAAGTTCACAAAATATAGGTAAATAAAAAGGTTAGATTGATCTTCCAATAGAGCAAATTGTTTAATGCTTTACAGGTCAAAGACATGTATCCTTGAAGATTTAAAAAATTTTATCTCTCACGAGCACAATTATTTTGCTACTTTTTTTAATTTAATTTAATTGAAGATTAACAAAATAATTAAACTGATTATTTATTATCATATCCATAAAGTACAACCATTTATCAAATAGCTGTCTAGCTACGAATAGGCCCCGTGTATTGAAGGTCCTAGCCCATGTGTTGAATTATCATAAAAATTATAATAGCTCGACAGAACGTAAATCTTGAAGTGGCAAAAAAGTCAATATTAAATTCCACACAACTTAAAATTATGCGGCATTTTCGTTTAATTAACAAATAAGATAAAACACTATTGACAACCTCCGCATTTTTTGTTGTTCTTAATGTTTGTATCGTTGTATCTTCCTAACATACTGAAACAATTGTTAATAACAATAAAAGATACGGAAATTGTCAGTAGTGATCTGTATTATTTATGCATTATAAATTTTTACAAAACATACGACTCCTATTAAATAATAATAATGCAACAATACCTACTTGCTTTGTTCGAATGATGAAAATGATTGTCAAAATATATAAAAATTTCACTTGTTGTCCAAGGGGTTGTCAAAAATAACATGCACACGAAGGGGGGAAATGAGTATACAGTCTGAGAGTATTAAGTAGCAGTTCCGTATTACAGAAAAAGATGCGCAGGAAACGGTGGTAATTCATAATACATCAATAAGTGATAACCTGATTACATCAATTGTAATATTACATCGAATATTTCCATTTCGATTTTTATGTGAAATGTTTCGGATTACAATTCGAAATACAGTTGTTAATTAAAACAGAGATTCTACACTGATTTTCTGATTTTTTTAAATTTATTAAAATGACAAGAATACATGTCAGTCCTAAGACTGGTTGGATGCACCTCCACTCTTTCCTATCCTGAGCTAAACTTCGCATTTCCCTAAAACTAGAACAGCCCACATCCTTAACTATTTGCGAACAGTAATCTAATCTAGGTCTACCTCTACCCCTCCTAACTCCTGTTTCTGCCTCTAATA
>NW_020439003.1:1043794-1052618 GCF_000699045.2 Agrilus planipennis | reverse complement strand
CGGCATGTTCGTACTGGTCTTTTGGCTAGACAAGGGCGTAGATGGGTTCAGAATTGACGCAGCTCCCTATTTGTTCGAACATGCCGATTTTCAAGATGCACCGCCGCCTGATAATGTGTCACGTAGTTATGTTCAGAATCAACCAGAAACGTATGATATGATTTATCAATGGCGACAAGTTATTGACGATTACAATAAACAGAACGGCGGAGATACCAGGTAACAGCCACGTGTTAATGGCAGGAGATGTGAATCAATAGCCATATTATAAGAACTGCTTCTTCCAAACCAATAATATAAGAAATCGTGCCCCTTTTTGGAACATTTCGAAAACTTACGCTGGTACCAATACTTTGTAATTTATCTTGTAAAGTGAAGATAGTGGCAGATTTTTTTTTTTATAAAAAAAGCAATTCTTGTTTGTATGTCTATTTTCCATTCGCACGGATTTTGTGTATTTGAAAATCTCTGTTTCGATAGGGTACTCATGACCGAGGCATACACCCCTATAAACAGCACTATGCTCTACTATGGTAATGAAACAGTCGATGGAGCTCATTTTACTTTCAATTTCTATCTGATAATCAATACTACAAATAACAGTACTGCCAACCAGGTCGTTTCAGTAATAAACACATGGTTTCAAAACATGCCAAGAAGATTTGTAGCTAATTGGGTGGTAAGAATAGTTATCCAGATATCTCATTCAACTCCTAAGATTGAATTTTATAATCGATTTCATTATTAAAACAATAAAACTTAAAATTCCACATAAAAACGTTAAAAATCTATAAAAGGTGTTTTTGCTAATTTTCCTGTATTAATCGATTGTTTTGTTATAAGATTACAAATTGATTTTCCATTTAAGGAATTTTACTATAGAGATTTTACGTGATTGGGAATCGTTTTTTGTTGCGTTTTAGTTGGGTAATCACGACAGACATAGAGTAGCCACCCGTCAAGGGGTTGAAAATGTGGATGGATACAACATGTTGATAACCCTTCTACCGGGTATAGCTAACACTTATAATGGAGAAGAAATTGGAATGGAAGACGGAGAAGTAACATGGGAAGAAGGACAAGATTCAATAGCATGCCAGTCAGCCAGGGAAAACTTCCAGAGTACAAGCAGAGATTTTCAGAGGACTCCGTTCCACTGGGACTCTACGGTTAACGCAGGATTTAGTACAGCGAATAAAACTTGGCTGCCAGTCAGTTCAAAATATAGAACAAACAATCTTGAACTACAAAGTAGAGACGGGGTAAAAAGTCACTTCCATATCTACCAAGATCTAATGAAATTGAGGAAAGAAAACACTTTCATTTTCGGAAACTTGAACATAGAGGTTTTAGATACTAATGTTTTTGCATTTACAAGGGAATTGGATGGTAACGACACCTACGTTTTTATATTTAATAACGGATATAATTCTGCCACTGTGTCATTATCTTCGTTTAAATCTATCGCTGACTGTGCGGACGTTAGAGTAGTTCTATCCAGTACCAACTCATTGAGAAACAAAGGGTAAGATGTGTAAAATTAAATACTTTATTTAGTAAGAAGTAACGCCCACACAGTATCCAGCTATCAATTAACGATAATAATTGATAATTGATGCGTTCTTTTTAATTCTACAAGACAGAAAACATTTTATGACCTCTACTGGATTGTACTTTTATTATTATTTCAGGGATATCATCCCAATAAACAACTTACATTTGGATGCGCATGAAGCAATAGTGGGAAAATCAGGATCAACTCATTTAGTGCATACGATGGAGTATTTATAGTTTCCTGTTAATAATATTGTTATTTCGATTTTCTTAATTAAACTGATTGTATTATATGTTGTGTTATTTTTGGAACAATATAGTTTAGTTTTTATTTCTCTGTTTTTTTCTCATCTACATGTCTCGGAAAATACACTATTGTGGTCAAAGATCTGTACAAAAGCAAAAGTAGGCAGTTTTAAGTATAAAGATTGCAGCCCTCATTCTTCAGTATTCCTATCAGGGGCGTAGATTAAATATTTAAAAGCAGGGATCAGTGAGTAAGTAATAGACATACAAACTGAAGAACTAATTGTTGATGTTGGTGACAGTGATAGAGATTCCCATGATGAGAGTGAATGTGAAAACTAACTATAAAACAAAAGCAATAGGTTAATTTTCTCTTTTTGATAAGTCATGTTTCTACATTATTTTCTAGTACGCTACTGTCCTATCTGTATTAATACTATAATTTACGCCTACTGAAAGCTTATTTGTGTATCGGTTCCATGTGACTTACCCAAATAGGTCATAAATGGGCAAGTACCTGCGCGACCACTCGCCAGCTTCCTTCGTCAGACCTGTACAATACTGTAAAGCGCTAGGAAAGCAGGGTAACTTTTGGCGCAGCCAATTGGCCTCGTCTGCTATTTACCCTACTCTCAAACCATCTACCTGTTAGCCTGCTGGGACGCTTTTCATATCTCACCAACTGCTCCTAATGATGTTTTTAGCGTTGCTTTGGAGACCCTACCCGTGGGATTTATCTCATAGTTAGTAGCCAATACCGGGGTAATGTTTCCGTTCTAACTAGCTTTCCGCTAAATCGTCCCTAATTTTTAAGTTTTTAATTAATCGTGAAGCCTCCTATAAAGTTAGGTTAAACAATCACGCGATCAATGTCAATTAATTAATTTTGCTTTTGAAATGGAATGTGTAAACACCAAAAGTCGTTGGTGATAGCATTATCGAATGCGATCAACAGGAAGCACAATTGGCCCGCCAAAAGCCTAATACGTCTATAAGGAAGAGTGGCAGAAATTGTTCACGCATGCATCACATGAAGCCACGTGTAAGGTTTGGTCATAAATTGACGAGATGACATCAAAACATGCGTCGCCTACAAACATACGTCAACATACACAAAATCACAAAATATTTCGCGTAAGCAGCAACAGCTATTAATTCAATACGATCGTTTTGGCTTATAGAAAATTTTTTGTTAATGTTATGCCTTTTTTTCTTCTTAGTTTGTTAATTTTTCGTTAACTTCCTTTTTAGTATTGAATATATAAACTGGAGAATGCTTTCGTTTTGTTGTTATACGCTAATTAAATTTGTGTATATTACCTCGTTACTGAGATGCAGAATTTCAGAAATAATTAAAAATTTTGGCAATGAGGCTTTCTTCTTGCATGATAAGTTCATGAAAGTCGTAAGAGAAATAAATGAATAAGTAAAGAAAAAAGACTTCTGTAAAAATAAATACAGAAAGACTGCATAATTATACTAAAATTATATATTTTGCAAAGAAAAGTTATTTAGTGATATAAATATTGATTTGAGAATGCGAAGTGATAGTAGAACAATAAGAGGAGTACGTTAGCTCATTGCAATAAGGTGTAAAAAGAAAAAGAAAGACACAATTCAGAGGAAGGTGAAGTTGAAAAGGTAAAAGTAATTGAAAATAGGGTAAATGGCTGTACATGTTAACTGGACAGGAAATCAGAGTCGTTTTAAGTTAGTTAAATTCTTCTCCAACAAGCATGTTGAAGAAAATGCAATTAGGCATAAAGAATTATTAAAAAGTTGGTTAAGCGAAGATTGAATTTATAAATAGAAAAAGAAAAGTGTAGTTAAGGACGTTATTAAGGAAGGATTTAGCAATGCTGGTGGTAAGCAGTTAAACGGGAAGTTACCAGGAATCACAGAGATGCAAGGATTCTTACGGAAACATAGAAATTAAAAGTAAACATAAAAAGGTATCTATTTGGTGCAAGTTAGTTATGTTTTGAAAAGAAAATTGAACTGTTTACGAATAGTAAAAATTTGAAAGGTACTAAAATATACATATATGAAGATTTGGCCACTAATGAAAGAATATTTACAATGTAAAGAGAACTCATAAAAAGGTATAGGTGTAAGCAAAGTAAGTGGACAGTTGGCAAAAATGTTTATCTATGTAACCGAAAAGAAAAGCATTAATTAAAGAGCAGATAAAATATTTAGAACGGTTGCAGTAATGAGATAATAAAGGAGTGTAAAATGGAAGTATTGAGGACTCGAAAATAGTTAATAAACATAGACAAAAAGGATTTGTAGGAATAAGCGATATCAGTATTTCAAGGAGGTGTTAGAAATGAAAGTATATTTTTGCAATTTGATATTATGAAAGAGAAAGGAGACAGAAGAAAGTAGAAAAGGAGCCATCTACATATTAAGTGAAAATAATAGCTAAAGTGCTAAAGTTACTGTACTATTGGGAAAGATATGCGAAATATATCAGCAGCTAGGTTGAAATATTTGGAGGAAAAACATGACGTTGTTTAATACATTAATTAGAAGTACATACTGCGTGTTATGGAGTTGGGAGAATACTAGCAAGTAGAAGGCTTTTACATATAAAGCAGTACATAAAATATGTATTGGAACAGAAGGGAAAGTAAATGAGGGAAATAGTTGTGGAAATAAGAGGAGTGGTTAAGTATAAGGAAAAATAAGAGAGGCTGAGGGATGAGGATTTATTAAGAGTTCTAAAGTTTTATTAATTAATTCTTCTCCTATTTCACTATTTAGTTTTGAAATCTAATTGTGAGCAATAACTCTTGTTAAATATNTGAAGATTAATAAAATAATTAAACTGATTATTTATTATCATATCCATAAAGTACCTACAACCATTTATTAAACAGCTGCCTAGGGCCCGTGCATGAAAGGTCCTGGCCCATGTGTTGACTCATCCTGAATATTACCATAGCCTGGACAGAACGTAAATCTTACGGTCGCAAACAGTCAATATTCAATTCCATACAACTCAAGATTATGCGGCATTTTCATTTAATTAACGAATAAGATAAAACACAAGCGTAGGCAGTATGCGCCACGCGTGTATTGCCGCTCCACGCGCTCCAGTGTACAGGGCCTTTATTTTTCTTTTTCAACCCTTTAGAATGGGTTTTTTGCAAAATCTGTTGTTATCGTTAGTGCGCTCCTAGGTCATATAATTAGAATATGCTGTCAAAATTTAATTCAAATCGTCTAATAGTTTCGGCTGCTGATCATTAATCAGTCAAATTACCTTTTGTTTTTCAAATGGAATGACCCGTGTTAAATGATACCATTCGATGCGAAATTAAAAATCCTTTGTACTGATACAAGGTTTTAAATGTAAAATCATCGATTTATTTCTGAAGAATTGTCAGAGATAAATATTTAAAACATTATATCAGTAGAAAGGGCATCCAATTTCACATCAAATGGTGTAATTTAATTTTTTATTAAATGTATTATAACAGAGACGAAACCGCCTTAGGTGGAATACCCTGTATATACAGATTTTACGTATACTTACATGACTTATTTTTTTAAAATGTCGTTTCTACGGATTGAAATTTTGATGTTTGCAGTAAATTTATGGAAATCGAATAAATGCATTTTTTTCGCAAGTAATTTATCATTACTTAACCATTTTCATTGTTCTGTTTATAGTGAAGTACTATAGACAGATATGATCTAAATATTTATCTATACGTTTCACCTAATATAAATGCCTGCAATTTCTTCAGCAATCGCTTGTCGTATATTAGTCTTTTTATCGAGCTCATCTAATTATGAGTGTATTAATAATAGTGATCCTTTTGACTACTTTATTTCAAAGCTTAATCGAAGCTGAAATTATCTATAATGGTAGTTCTACAGCCAAGGACGAATGGTGGAAACATGCAACATTTTATCAGGTTTATCCTCGAACTTTCAAAGATAGTGATGGCAATGGGTTGGGTGATTTAAATGGTGTTATTAGCAAATTGCCACATCTGGTAAATGCCGGGGTAAATGCTGCATGGTTTTCCCCAATTTTCAAGTCTCCTGGGGTCGACTCTGGTTACGATATTAGCGATTTTAGAGATATTGATGAACAATTTGGAACTATGAGTGATTTTGAGCGGCTTGTTCAGAGAGCCCACGAACTTGGCCTAAAAATTATTTTAGATTTTGTTCCCAATCATACTAGCGATCAACACGTATGGTTCCAGTTGTCCAAAAATAAAACTGAGGGTTACGAGGATTACTACGTTTGGAAGGATGGCTATAATTCAACAACTCCCCCCAACCATTGGGTAAGTTTAACATTCCCAATTTAAGCAGTGTTTGATTAAAGAGATGTACGAATATTCAAAATACTACAAAAAACTTTAGAATAGGTCTATTTGATTACTGTGAAAGAATATTAACTGTTACCATTTGCTGTATTAATTTATTATTAGGATAAGAATTTGTAAGTAGAATTAAATCGTTGATAGGCAGTACAAGTTTGAATTGTCGCTAGAGCTAATGATAGATTGATCTTATCTTGGTTTGAAAATAAATAAAATATCAGAAACAAGATGCTCACATGAGATCGGCATCAAGAGGCACATGTCGGAAACTTATTTTATCAAGACTAAGACTGCTTAGATTATTAAGATTATGGGTGTATCTCGTTCTCCAATTAGGGCCACTGACGATGCAAATAGAAAACAGATACTAATGTATTAGAATGTTTTATATGCTTCAGAGGCCTGAGTATGTTGAGAATTCATTTTCATTTCTCTTCATTGCTGGTTTCTAAGTGTCTATTATCTCTAAATCCACAATCTAACTATCACAATGCCTCCAGGTTTCATTGAGTTATGTAATGAGCAGTGGCGGATTATCCGTCAGGCAAACTAGGCACATGTCTAGGGGCGCAAGGATAAAGAGGGGCACGTGCGGAAGTTTTTAAACTAAAAAGAATTAAGGAAGAAAAATTACAAAAAGTCTTACTTTTCATAGATGTTAAGCTTCCGAAACGTGCCTCGTATTATATATTATTTTGCATGTCTATGAAATGCCAGCCTAAGGCGCTCTCGACATTTAATTCGCCTCTGGTAATAAGCCATGACCCTTCGCATGATAGAAGCATAATTTTTACTGTATAATATGGACATGTAACATGCAATTTCATGCGTAATCATTTGTGGTACAGATCGTGATATATTTGCACAATTTTTTTATTCAGTTGATTTTTAACTTTCTGTCATTAAAATTATCAGAAACTATTATAATAATAATAATTTTAGGTTCAATACACTAATAGTAATTTAAAAGCAAATAAGTAATAATAATCTCAGAATTTGCTAATATTTTTAGTCGAAACGTAAAAAATAAAAAAAATCCAATGTTGTTCGATGATAAAGTTAATTAAATGTGACACATTTACAGAAAAAAAAGATAATAATAATAATGATTACAAAAACAAAGATAATTTTTTTTAACAAAAAAAAGGTGTTTTTAAATTATGTGTTGCCCGAAAGTACATGAATTTTGAAAAGAACGTTATAGTAAAAGACATAAAAAAGTTTTCTTTTTAACGTCACTAACCAATAAATATTGCTATTTATATTTTTCTTTGAGAAGCTTTCCGCATCATAGTAATTGTTTAGTACCAATACATCCCAAAAATTTCGATGCAATATCTTTTGGGGACAATTACCATATGCTTATCCCTCCATATGACTTTTCTTTATAAATAACATTATTTGCATTCAAAGTATTGATACACAAAAAAATATCAACATCTGGAGGATTAAAAATGAGTCACGATAATATCAAGATCACGCACACAAAAATGACACGAGAACAATAATTTTTATTATTTTCAGATAACAAGATGATATTTTGAAAAATATTTTGTTTTGCAACAACAATCTCTAATAAATGTAGCGTTGTTATGTTGATTAATTAATTGATATACAATGTAATCTTGTTTATACCTTCTTGTTAATTAGAAAGCGAATACTGTATTACTAGTGCACGTGTAATTTGTACTTACAAGACTGGGGTAAGACAGGATATTTTCGAAATATCGATCTTGTTATCGAGAAATAATGAAAATTCGAGTCTTATCTTGTTCATGTATTAATCTTTAATACGTGATGTTTATATTGTCTTGATTGATTTAAATCTTGCATTAAGAAATCTTAATCTCGACCATCTAAAGTACTTACCTATTAAAATCAGATCAAAATAAAATTAAAACATAAGAAAATGCTTCAATAAGATTAGCAGTGATCATATGATTAAATTACCTGCTATCTTTATATTTATTTATTTTCATACACATTTTAAATAACATCCTTTTGTTTCTCTATTGCCGATAGTCCCAATTCGAGAACAAGATATACTCAAGATCTTAAGTAATGGCCATGAAGTCATTAGCATCTTTTTCTCTCAAGATCGATATTTTATTCTTCAATCATGTGGCATCTCCCCTGTATTATAAATATTATTTCCGCGAATGGAGTTTCTCTTTGAATTTATTTGCCACAATGGCTATGTTATAACAGATATTATAATAGAATTTAAAGTAAGTGTAAGCAGTAATATTTGCAAATTATCAATAATTGATTTCGAATTTACAAATTAAACAGCACTTATTCGATTAAATAGTTAATTTAACAATAATCAAGTAGCTAATAACTAAATTTCTTATTTTCATAAAGATTAGCATTTTCCTAAATTCTGCCTGGGAATATGTGGCGGAGAGGGACCAGTTTTATTACCATCTATTCACCAACGCTCAACCTGAGTTAAACTACAGAAACCCTAAAGTTGTACAAGAAATGAAAGTAAGTTATAATTTAATAGTAATTCATTAATTAAAAATATTTCATTTTTAATATGAAATATTAATCTGAAAATTCATTTTTTGAATTTTTTACCCACTACACGCTACCTCAAATTAATGAGGGAAAAATTGTTGCTGTTGTCACCTCTCGTAGTTTAGTGGTCAAAACATTGGTGCGTAAAGCCAAAG
>NW_020439003.1:1026513-1040029 GCF_000699045.2 Agrilus planipennis | reverse complement strand
AGTTCATGAAAGTCGTAAGAGAAATAAATGAATAAGTAAAGAAAAAAGACTTCTGTAAAAATAAATACAGAAAGACTGCATAATTATACTAAAATTATATATTTTGCAAAGAAAAGTTATTTAGTGATATAAATATTGATTTGAGAATGCGAAGTGATAGTAGAACAATAAGAGGAGTACGTTAGCTCATTGCAATAAGGTGTAAAAAGAAAGAGAAAGACACAATTCAGAGGAAGGTGAAGTTGAAAAGGTAAAAGTAATTGAAAATAGGGTAAATGGCTGTACATGTTAACTGGACAGGAAATCAGAGTTCGTTTTAAGTTAGTTAAATTCTTCTCCAACAAGCATGTTGAAGAAAATGCAATTAGGCATAAAGAATTATTAAAAAGTTGGTTAAGCGAAGATTGAATTTATAAATAGAAAAAGAAAAGTGTAGTTAAGGACGTTATTAAGGAAGGATTTAGCAATGCTGGTGGTAAGCAGTTAAACGGGAAGTTACCAGGAATCACAGAGATGCAAGGATTCTTACGGAAACATAGAAATTAAAAGTAAACATAAAAAGGTATCTATTTGGTGCAAGTTAGTTATGTTTTGAAAAGAAAATTGAACTGTTTACGAATAGTAAAAATTTGAAAGGTACTAAAATATACATATATGAAGATTTGGCCACTAATGAAAGAATATTTACAATGTAAAGAGAACTCATAAAAAGGTATAGGTGTAAGCAAAGTAAGTGGACAGTTGGCAAAAATGTTTATCTATGTAACCGAAAAGAAAAGCATTAATTAAAGAGCAGATAAAATATTTAGAACGGTTGCAGTAATGAGATAATAAAGGAGTGTAAAATGGAAGTATTGAGGACTCGAAAATAGTTAATAAACATAGACAAAAAGGATTTGTAGGAATAAGCGATATCAGTATTTCAAGGAGGTGTTAGAAATGAAAGTATATTTTTGCAATTTGATATTATGAAAGAGAAAGGAGACAGAAGAAAGTAGAAAAGGAGCCATCTACATATTAAGTGAAAATAATAGCTAAAGTGCTAAAGTTACTGTACTATTGGGAAAGATATGCGAAATATATCAGCAGCTAGGTTGAAATATTTGGAGGAAAAACATGACGTTGTTTAATACATTAATTAGAAGTACATACTGCGTGTTATGGAGTTGGGAGAATACTAGCAAGTAGAAGGCTTTTACATATAAAGCAGTACATAAAATATGTATTGGAACAGAAGGGAAAGTAAATGAGGGAAATAGTTGTGGAAATAAGAGGAGTGGTTAAGTATAAGGAAAAATAAGAGAGGCTGAGGGATGAGGATTTATTAAGAGTTCTAAAGTTTTATTAATTAATTCTTCTCCTATTTCACTATTTAGTTTTGAAATCTAATTGTGAGCAATAACTCTTGTTAAATATTAAAATTAAAATATTTAATACATAAAATTTTTAAAAAACTCGTAGCGACACTCATACAAAACACTTACAGGTTTTGCTTGGTGATTGCGAAACCACCTGAATTACATAATTATAAGTAAATAAAAAATAGCCTTGATAAAGCCCAACAAATGCGCAGGCAAAAAGGTTTTTGTCAAAGTGTTTTATATAAGTATCGCCACGAGTTTTTTAATTATTTTACTTATTCATTATCTATTTTAATTCTTTGACGTTGTTATAATAAAAAAAATGTTAGTTGGCTATTTAGTGTTCCACTTATACAACGAGTTACACAATTAATTTTTGTTTATCTCTAATCATGTACAGTTTAAATAGCAAAACCATCGGCATTATATATTTATAACTAAAACAATTGCTTTAATAAAGCCCAGCAACCTGGGCGAAACGTCGGTTGCAGTTTTTAAATAAATAATAAGCTTTTAACCCCGTTCCAAACGGAATCAGAAAGGAATTTAACCCCGTTATTGCTTTGATTTCCAAACGAAATCAGAAAGGATGTTCGGAGAAAGAGGAATTAAAAAGTTGGTATAAACACTGATCAAAGTTATAATCGATATTTTTCAGTCTAATAGTCAACTTAGAATATACTAATGTCAAGTACTTTTATTGGTAATTTGTTACATTGTTGTGTATAGGTACCTATTGTAAAGATCATAACGTTGTCCATTGTGTTTTGTAAAATTGAGTTTGTTTTCAACACATTCCCATAATTGTGGTATTTGTGAATCCCACGAGCAAAATATTCTATTATTTTCTCTAATTTCATGCAATTCAAGTTAGATAAACTGATTAAACGGCTTATTCTACTTTTCACAAATTATTATCTCCAACAAATAAATACGACTATTTATCAAAATAAGTAAGTCGTAGATCAAATCACGACAATCGAGAATGAAAAAAAATTAAGGTAAAAAATGTCTCGATAAGTGTGTTCAAACTTCGCAGAAAAAAATTGAAACCTTATTTTTAATTAATTCGTTTAGTCATGGGTTGGGTTTTAAAAATATTATGTATAAACTTACTCATAGCTTGATGTTTCTAAAAAACACCTTGACAATATTACTGTACCATGAAAACAAGGTAAGGTTTATTTCAAATTAAATATTTTAATTTAATCCGACTATACCCAACCGAATGAGGTGTATACCGGAATGAAAGTGGTTGTGTCCATTTTCAATTTATTTTTCGTTTGTGTTTATAACAGATCCATAAAGCACATAGATGCTTATAAAAAAATAAAACTGAAAACCTAATTTTTCACATTAAGGAAAAATACGGTTAAACCTAGGCAACTACACGCTCCGCGTGGACTACCGCTCCACGTGCCGTGCAGCAGCTCTTAAAAGCGGCTTGAAGATGTTTTCATTATCATTTCTGTGAAGGTCTTTAAACCAATTAATTTGTCATTACTTCAACATTCCCATTGTTTATACTAAAGTATGAAAAACAGATATGATCTAAATATTTATCTCTACATTTCACCTAGTATAAATACCTGCAAATTTCTCAACAGTTGATTATAGTTTTACAATTGCCTACATACACGTAACCATGAATGCGTTAAAAACAGTGATCCTTTTCACTGCTTTGCTTCAAAGCTTAATTGAAGCTGTAATTGTTTATAATGGTAGCTCTACAGCCAAGGATGATTGGTGGAAATATGCAACATTCTATCAGGTTTATCCTCGATCCTTCAAAGACAGCGATGGCGATGGGTTGGGTGACATAAAAGGTATTACTAGTCAATTGCAATATCTGGTAGATGCAGGGGTCAATGCTGCATGGTTTTCGCCAATTTTCATATCTCCTGGGATCGATGCTGGTTATGATATTAGCGATTTTCGAGATATTGATCCAAATTTCGGAACTATGAGCGATTTTGATGAGCTTCTTGACCAAGCCCATCAACTTGGCCTAAAAATTATTTTGGACTTTGTTCCAAATCATACCAGCGATCAACACGCTTGGTTCCAGTTGTCCAAAAATAGAACTGCGGGATACGAGGACTATTACGTTTGGATGGACGGCGCCAATTCAACAACACCGCCTAACAACTGGGTAAGCATAATATTCCCAATTTATTATGAGGTTTTTTTTTGTTTCTTTTATAATAAATACTTAGGGATGTACGAACATTCGAAATACATATACTTTTGTACATTTTAAACGAATATTGGAACACCGTTTCGCCATATGAACTATAAGCATCATGTTAAAAATCAATTTTTGCACAACTGAGAATCCTTTGAATAACATTCACCGTAAATGATATATATATATATATATGTGTAGCAAATATTGTTGGATAGGTCCATATGATTATTGTAAAAACATATTTGCGAGTAGTCCTCTATACTAATTGATTATTTAGAGTAGAAATTTGTATGTAAAGTTCCCGTTGATCCACAATCTTGACATTTTGTGTACAGGAAGGTCTTATAGGCCGCATATAATATAAGAGTCAAAGATATATCGATCTTGTCTTGTTTTAATGACCAAGAGGTTATATGAAGATTGGAAAAACTTTGGCGGTTGTTGTAGAACAAACAGAATAGCTCAAAACCCCAACGCCAAGACACGACACTGTAGTTGTCCGAAGCACTTTTCGGTAACAAAGTTACTGTTTACTTCAGTTCCTGAAGAAGGTAACTTTGTTACCGAAAAGTGCTTCGGACAACTACAGTGTTGTGTTTTGGCGTTGGGGTTTTGAGCTACTCTGTTTATTCTACCAAGAGGTTATCAAAAACATGATGCTATAACAGATATCGTAATTAATTCATACGCTCACTATTAATTTTATTTAAGCAAAAGTACGATAAGCATATGATAATTGCTCCAAAAAAGGTATCGGATCGAAATTATTAGGATATATTGTCTATACCTATTATAAAGTTACTAAAACACTGAATGCATACCCAATCTCAACCTCCTATCGAAAAATAAAAAGAAAAAGATTTTTTTTCTTCTGATTGGATAAACTAATTGTGATAAAAAATATTATATGTATACTTTAGAGGCCTAAATATGTTACGATTTTATTATTATTTTCTTTCATTGCTGATTTTCAAGTACTCTTTATTGTCTTAAAAATCTAAGATCCACTAACAAGATATAATTCGTAATTACGTGAAGGCATTAGGATCATCGACGAATATTCGCATGTTACCAGCGTCATTTCCATTTGTATAATATGGGCCCTTCATGTGCACAGCTCGTGAAAGGTAGCTCAATGACAATTTTTTTCTATTCACTGATTAATTAACTTTCTGTAAACTGAAATAACAAAACTAAAATTGCGACAAAAAAGTTAATAAGTGCTTAATGAAAATTATTAATATTTTTGCATTGAATGCGGAAAATAAAAAATATCCATTGCTGATTAAAAGTGATATATTTACAGATAAGTAATAAGAAAATATAACAAACAGAAATTAAATAAGAAATAAATATTTTTTCGTCGAAAACTGTTATGACTTTTTACTAAGAAACGAAAATTTTAGATAAGAAAAGTACCTTTTCAGAGAAAAATTAATTAATAAAAAAATTAATAGGTTCTAAAAATAAACCACTAACAAATTTGTCTGACTAAGTTACGGGAGGTGGTAGACGGAGACTTGGGTTTGATTCCCAGGGAGTAGCCTGTGGCCGCAGCAACATTTTTTCCCCATTAATTTGAAGTAATCTGTAGTGGGTGAAAGTTGAATCAAATTGATATTAATGTTTGAAAATTAGTAAATGTTAACCGCCATTATCAGTTTCCTAATGTGCTGCATATTATATATAGTTATTTATTTTTATACAAATTTTAATCTAATCATGTACAGTTTAAATAGCAAAACCATCGGCATTATATATTTATAACTAAAACAATTGCTTTAATAAAGCCCAGCAACCTGGGCGAAACGTCGNGTTAACCGCCATTATCAGTTTCCTAATGTGCTGCATATTATATATAGTTATTTATTTTTACACAAATTTTAATTACACTATCATGACTTTTCTTTGACGTAAAGTTAAGATTTTGCCTCGACAAGATAAGTTTTTTCGACATGTTCATCACTAATCAATTATGACTAACGTTAGAGCTTTCAAGAATTTTTAATTATCAACCAATTACCCATCACATGTTCAGTTAGAATCAAAAATTGCTCAACCTGAAAAACGAAGCGTTGTTGAATTATTTCCAATAAAAAATAAAGTAATCTGCCATTTCAAATTTCACAATAACTTTTAATTAGATTGATTGGTATCAGAAGATTACTCACGAACTAATTAATAAAGCTCCATTGTTAAATATATAAAAAATTTATCAATTAATGAATTATAAAAAAAAAACAAGTATTGAATGTCATCAACTTATGTGTGATGTCAATAACAGAAGATATTGGTGATATTATCCTAAAAGTCGATGGTGAGTATTTTGTTGACCTTCAGTTTTATTAAAATTTAGTATGAAATTCGAAATCACCCATTGCATATTTCCTTTTTTAATTGCTTAAACTGTATTACAAATTGTTTCAAAACAAGGAATGGTTTTCTATCAATTGAGTTTTTCTTTAAAAATATTTGCGTCAACAGTTAATGTAAAAGATGTTAGAATAGAATTTAATGTAGTATGAGTTAAAAATATTTTCTTCTGCAAATATCAAAATGCTCTCAACAAAGGGCGGTTTTGTTTGTGAAAATAATAATTGATGATTCTTATGCTGAATGTCGAATGTATCAGTTATATATTCGATTAGACAATCAATTAATTAGCAAGAATCAAGTAACTCATCATTAAATTTTTATTTTCATAAAGAGGGGTATGTTCGGAAGTTCTGCCTGGACTTTTGTGCCTGAGAGGGGTCAATATTATTACCATCTGTTTACTGCCCAACAACCTGAATTAAACTTCAGAAACCCTAGGGTTGTCCAAGAAATGAAAGTAAGTTATAACTGCTTCTTTTTTCTATATCCAAATAATTATTTAAAATTATTTGTTTTTTTTTTTCAAAAGGACATACTGACCTTTTGGTTAGATAAGGGCATAGATGGGTTCAGAGCTGACGCAGTACCATATATATTCGAAACATTTCCAACAGATCCTGGCACTCCTGAAACCTACAACCCTAATGCTCAACGTAGTGCAATTCAGGATCAACCGGAATCGTTGGATATGGTTTATCAGTGGAGAGCAGTTCTTGACGATTACAACCGACGGAATGGAGGAAACACCAGGTAACAGACACTTAAATCTTGTAAATCTAGCAAAATTGCATCCTTTTTTAATGCACTAGAGCATAAATGATTCAAGAAACACAAAGATATATTCTTGGTTATATCAATTTACTAAATAATTCTTAATTAAATTAATCATTGCTATCAACAGCATGTTCATAGAAAAGAAGCAATTCTAATTTATCTGACCACTGATACATTCCTTAAAAATTAAAAGAAAACTCACCCCTAATTACCACAAATAATTTATTTGAGCGGACACGTGTTTCGCCCACTTCATACGTGGGCAATATCAATGCGACACTGTCCGCTCAAATAAATTATTTGTGGTAATTAGGGGTGAGTATTCTTTTTAATTTTTAATTAATATTTACCACAGTCTCCTCCTTCTAATTTTAACTGATACATTCCATTTACAATAAAATTATGTAATTGAAAAACTCTGTTTCGATAGGGTGTTTATCACAGAAGGATATACAAATATAACCGCCACTATGCCATATTATGGTAATGACACAGTTGATGGGGCTCATTTTACTTTCAATTTCTTTCTTATAACCAATACTACATCCAACAGTACGGCTAGTGAGGTCGTAAGGGTAATAACGGCATGGTTTCAAAATATGCCAAGCAGATATGTAGCTAATTGGGTGGTAAGAACTATTATCGAGTTATTTTATTCAAGCCTTATGCTTGGTTTTTTGGATCTTACATTTAATTTAATAATTAAAAACTAAAATCCAAGATTTCAGATAAAAAAGACTAGAAAAGACAATATGCGTTTCGACACTCAGTGAAGAAACACATTGTAGGATTTTTAATCGCTTTTGTGCAATTTTGGATTTTAATGTTTTATTTAGTTAGTTTCACAGAAATCCATTTGATTTTATTGTTTTTCCATCTAAGGTTGAGAATCAAAAAACCAGTCATTTATTTGCTTCTTCATTGTTTATCCCATATGGTGCTATCTGCATATTGGTTTTTTGCGTTTTAGTTGGGAAATCACGATAGGCCTAGGGTTGCCACTCGTCTTGGAGTTGAAAATGTGGATGGATACAATATGTTGATAAGTCTTCTGCCAGGTGTAGTAAACAGTTATTACGGAGAAGAAATTGGAATGGAAAATGGAGTAGTAACATGGGAACAAGGACAAGATCCAAGAGCATGTGGCGGACCCAGAGAAAATTTCTTGACCGAAGGAAGAGATTTTGAGAGGACTCCATTCCATTGGAACTCTAGTGTTAATGCAGGATTTAGCACAGCGAATAGTACTTGGTTGCCTGTCAGTGCAAAATATATAACAAACAATCTTGAACTACAAAGCAGAGACGGAGTAAAAAGTCACTTTCATGTCTACCAAGGTCTAATGAAATTGAGGCAAGAAGACACTATCATTTTTGGAAATTTGAACATAGAGGCTTTAGACACTTACGTTTTTGCATTTACGAGAGAATTGGCTGGTAACGACACATATGTCTTTTTATTTAACAAGGGAAATTATTCTTCAACAGTGTCACTATCTTCGTTTACGTCTCTCTCTAATGACATTAGAGTAGTTTTATCCAGTACCGACTCTTTCAGAAACGAAGGGTAAGATGTGTAAAATTAAATAGTTTATTTGATTAATTGTTGATAATGATATAATGCTTACATTGGTTTACAAAATACGTATACCGATCAAAAACATTGTCGTATTTAAGCAATTGTAAACAATATTATTCATTTTCTTTTAATTTGTATGATGTTTACTGGATCTATTATCGTTTTATTATTTTTTCAGAGATTTTCTGCCGAAAAGTCGCATATACCTGGATGCCCACGAAGCAATAGTAGCAAAATCACGACCAAATAATTTAATACACTGTTAAAAATAATTGTAAATTTACCTACTGGTTTTGAACAAAATAATAACTTTGGCTATTATTGGATGATATTTTCCATATAAATTCTAAAAAGTTTGCGATTTTATAGCATTAGTCAAGTATAAATAGTAATTTTACAAATTCACCATTATTGGCAATTCACCAGACCGCATCATTTGTAGTTGTTACTAAACAATTATTTACAAACATTACAAAAATGTTTTGTAATAATCATTAAATACTTTGGGAATAGGTTGTAATACAATATTGATGTTGTTATAGTGCAATGCGACTGATTTGGTTTTGTAAAATTACCGCAAACTTTTTACAGTTTTACAGGAGCATTTATATTTTTCTGTTAATAACAATGTAACATTGATTTTCCTAATTAAATTACTGTTATATTACTCCATTAAATTTGTTATATGTGATATAATTTATGAAAAATATATAGCAATACGCTTTAGTTTCCATTTCTTCGTTTGTTTTGTAGTCAAAGGTATACAATAGACTGGGGTAATCCCAAAAATACGGTCAGCAAATCGCTGGAGTGATGGGGTAAGTTTTAGAGCAGCAGTGTTTGTAGTTTACCCCGCTCTAAACGAGTCATCACTTGACCTATTGGGAAAAGTTCGAAAAGTTATTCGTTTTTTGAACATAAAACCTGACTTTGAGAGTTAGTGGCTAATGTCGAGGCTATCTTGTCCTTCTGTCGGGCTTTCCATTAAATAACACTGACCAACGTGAAATCTGGATTGAAATTAATTTAAACAATTAACCGATCAATATTGCTTTCCCGTTAACGAATTTTCAACGAGTCGATTGAAACCATTGGAACGAATTACATATAATGCTTAAACATTAAAACTCGTTAAAAAAGGCATTACCGAATGCGATCAACAGGAAACACAGCATTCTGGATGCATGTATACAAAACTAGCTTTATTTGTAGGCTAATAAATATACAAATCTTATGGGAAAATTGTAACGCTCGCGGGTTTACCACGAGAAACAACGTACAATAAGGGTTTGGTAATTCATTGAGCAGACGAATGTACTGCACGCCAGCACAACGTGATAATATGATTATTTTACCTTATTGAACGATGTTCAACAATAGTCAATGGGTCAGTGGTATGAATTTTGATTTGCAATACAGGTAGGTTCAGGATACTTTTATGTTTGATGTCATATCTCTTTTCTGTTCTTAATTTATGTTTATTAATTTTTTTACTAATTTTCATTTGAATGTTGAATAAATTAAACCGAGAATGCTTTTGTTTGTTTCGGATTATGTCTTTTACTTGCGTTGTGCTGGCGTGCAGTATATTTAATAGTTGGTATAGCGTATAGTTTCAAATTTTACGATGACGTATGATCTTAAGAATCAATTGTGCCTAATGGCCCTATTAGAAAGCCAGTGGAGCGGAAAGCATACAATCAACGGTAAGAACTGTCCGAGAAAAATAAAATATATGTAATCATATGGAGCACCGTACATTCATGCGGACGTAACGACTGGCACTTTTAAAATCCACCCAAATACCAGAATCATAATTAAAATCCGTTCGCTTTGCATACCGTGCGTGCCGATGTCGATGAATTTACTACACCTGTTGGAATTTACCGGTAGGTTTTACACATATTACACATATTACCGTGGATCTGCACTCCTAATCTACTCCGAAAATATTTACACAAGGTCGAATAACTTATTCATTTTCCATATAAACATCCCTACAAAGGGTTTTGTAAAATTGTGTTGTAATGCTTGTAAAAAGTCTAAACGATATAGGTATAATATACATGAAAATCTTTTGTATGTACATTTTTTTACATTAAAATTAGAATACCATCTTCAATTCATTTATTTACCTATATTGTTTCTTAAAATTACATTACACTAACATGTGATCATTTTAAAATGCATGACAAAGACTTGTATGAGGTGCATTTCTTTATAACATTTACCGACGATTCGTAACGCGTGAGCATGCTCCTTCACGCTACAGACGACGCCTAAGTCCTTACACCAAGCGTGATCGCTGATGGCCAATCCACGCGCTCGTGACCGCAGTGAAAAGGAGCCAAAGAACGCACAAGGACAGTTCCCGCTGCAAATCGTGCCGAACCCGTTACACGGAACGTGGATCCACGCGCAGGGGCTTAAAGCGAGGCGACTTGAAGTTGTTTTCATTATCATTTCTGTGAAGGTCTTTAAACCAAGTACTTCAACATTTCTATTGTTTATGCTAAAGTATGAAAGAGAGATATGATCTAAATATTTATCTCTACATTTCATCTAATATAAATACCTGCAAATTTCTAAAAAATTGATTTAGTTTTACAACTGATTACCTACACGTAACAATGATTGCATTAAAAACAGTGATCCTACTTACTACTTTATTTCAAAGCTTAATTGAAGCTGAAATTATTTATAATGGTAGTTCTATACCCAACGACGATTGGTGGAAATATGCAACATATTATCAGATTTATCCTCGATCCTTCAAAGATAGTGATGGCGATGGGGTGGGTGATTTGAAAGGTATTACCAGTCAATTACAACATCTGGTAGATGCTGGAGTAACGGCTTCATGGTTTTCGCCAATTTTCAAATCTCCTGGGATCGACGGCGGTTATGATATTAGTGATTTTAGAGATATTGATCCTAGTTACGGAACCATGAGCGATTTTGAGCAGCTTCTTGACACAGCCCATCAACTTGGCCTAAAAATTATTTTGGATTTTGTTCCGAACCATACCAGCGATCAACACGCTTGGTTCCAATTGTCCAAAAATAGAACTGCGGGGTACGAAGACTATTACGTTTGGATGGACGGCCTTAATTCAACAACACCTCCTAACAACTGGGTAAGCATAATATTCCCAATTTATTATGAGGTTTTTTTTTGTTTCTTTTATAATTTTATAAATAGGCAGTACCTATTTATTTAATAATACTTAAGTATATACAAACATTCAAAAAAACATACATATACGAAGGAATATTGAAACATCTTTTCACCATATGCACTATGCGTAATATACTTAAAATAAATTTTTACACAAAAAAGAATCCTTTTATGGCATTTATCGTAAATTGGTTTTCCAAATATGGATAACAAAAACTATTGGAATAGATTCTTATGATTATTGTAAAAACATATTGGCGAGTATTGCTTTCTATATTATTATTCGGGTCTCACATCTGAGGTAAGAATCAAATATATATATCGATATTGTCTTGCTTTAAAAACTAAGAGATTATCAAAAACAGGATGCTCATATAAGACCTTTAGGCAAGATGGACAAATCGAGATCTATAACAGATATCGTAATTAATTATACGCCCATTATTAGTTTTATTTAAGCAAAGGGCATAGGAGGCTAAGCATATCATAATTGCCCCCAAAAAGTATTGGATCGAATTTTTCAGGATATGTTGGTATCAATTGTGATACTTATTTCCTTTCACTGCTGGTTTTCAAGTGCTTTTTATTGTCTCGAAATGCACAATCCAGCAAAAAATGTTCCAGGTATCATTAAATTACGTAAAAGCTATTAGGATCATCGACGGCTTTTTGTATAGCACCAGGATTATATTTATATCCATATTGGTCCGTCGTGCTAATAGCATACATAACCATTTACGGTAAATATCATTAAATGTTTGCACACAATTTTTTTTTCTATCAATAAAAATATCAATAATAAAGTAGATAAGCCCTTCATAAATATTATTAATATTTTTACATTGAATGCCGAACATAAAAAAAATCCAATGTTGATTAGAAGTGATTAATTACATTCTGCATAAATGATAATAAAAAGATTACGAATAGAAATTGTCATTATTGAAATAAATCTTAATAAACGAATAAAGAGGTTTTAGTTTTTTTTAAGATGATAAGTCTTTGAAGGATCAGAATTTATACGCCATTTCGAAATTCATTAACCTTGAAAAAAGTGTTATTTCATGGTGGTTATATCTATCCGAAAAGCATAAAAATGAGTAAAATACTTTTTTTGTAAGGTATACATAAATGATAAATACTGCCCTGCTTTTACAATCCGAGATAGACATAGGTAGTACAAATTCTTAGCAAGCGATCTTGACAGGATAACCTTCCCGATTTGTTCATCTAGATCTAGATATTAGGCTGTATTTATAAAAATAAATAATTTAATTTCAAGTAAAAGGTAGAAGTAAAATCTTTTGCTACAATTCGTATATATAATCTATATCTTTTCCTTGTAAGGAAATGCTTCGGATTAATAAAGTAAAAGGTACAAATTAGCCGCTACCGATTTCGACAAACTAGTTAAAATTTGTTTAATATATTCCTGATTTACTTGTGCAGTGTTGAAAGTTAGCAAATTTAAAGCGGTTCGCAAAATAACCCAGAAATATTTTCATTTTCTGCACAGGTGACACGGCTGTTCCACGTGTTTCGGGATAGGCGCCAAGGAAGTGGTCCGTCAACCACACGACATCTTCCTACTCAAATCTAAATAACGCTTTAAAATCTGATTCTCGTGGTGTACGTCTTTGTTTGTAGTATTTTCTTGTACATAAATGCACCATATAAGCCATAACAAGCACAACACTGGGACCACACAACTAAAGATCACCTATACAAATAGATTTTAACACAAAACAGTCCTACAAATACATAACTTTTTAAGTTACAAGCTGTGTGATGCCTGGGTAGCAACTGCAAATTTGAAAAGAGCGAGAAAAACTGTTTTTCGAGAAACAAATCCTTTATTTTTTGAGCAGATGCTTCTTTTTATCATCATCATCATCATCATCATCATCATAAGGTCGTCAGTCCTAAGACTGGTTGGACATGCACCTTCACTCTTTCCTATCCTGAGCTAAACTTCGCATTTCCCTAAAACTAGAACAGCCCACATCCTTAACTATTTGCTAACAGTTATCTAATCTAGGTCTACCTCTACCCCTCCTAACT
>NW_020439003.1:1015896-1022035 GCF_000699045.2 Agrilus planipennis | reverse complement strand
AGAAGTGATTAATTACATTCTGCATAAATGATAATAAAAAGATTACGAATAGAAATTGTCATTATTGAAATAAATCTTAATAAACGAATAAAGAGGTTTTAGTTTTTTTTAAGATGATAAGTCTTTGAAGGATCAGAATTTATACGCCATTTCGAAATTCATTAACCTTGAAAAAAGTGTTATTTCATGGTGGTTATATCTATCCGAAAAGCATAAAAATGAGTAAAATACTTTTTTTGTAAGGTATACATAAATGATAAATACTGCCCTGCTTTTACAATCCGAGATAGACATAGGTAGTACAAATTCTTAGCAAGCGATCTTGACAGGATAACCTTCCCGATTTGTTCATCTAGATCTAGATATTAGGCTGTATTTATAAAAATAAATAATTTAATTTCAAGTAAAAGGTAGAAGTAAAATCTTTTGCTACAATTCGTATATATAATCTATATCTTTTCCTTGTAAGGAAATGCTTCGGATTAATAAAGTAAAAGGTACAAATTAGCCGCTACCGATTTCGACAAACTAGTTAAAATTTGTTTAATATATTCCTGATTTACTTGTGCAGTGTTGAAAGTTAGCAAATTTAAAGCGGTTCGCAAAATAACCCAGAAATATTTTCATTTTCTGCACAGGTGACACGGCTGTTCCACGTGTTTCGGGATAGGCGCCAAGGAAGTGGTCCGTCAACCACACGACATCTTCCTACTCAAATCTAAATAACGCTTTAAAATCTGATTCTCGTGGTGTACGTCTTTGTTTGTAGTATTTTCTTGTACATAAATGCACCATATAAGCCATAACAAGCACAACACTGGGACCACACAACTAAAGATCACCTATACAAATAGATTTTAACACAAAACAGTCCTACAAATACATAACTTTTTAAGTTACAAGCTGTGTGATGCCTGGGTAGCAACTGCAAATTTGAAAAGAGCGAGAAAAACTGTTTTTCGAGAAACAAATCCTTTATTTTTTGAGCAGATGCTTCTTTTTATCATCATCATCATCATCATCATCATCATAAGGTCGTCAGTCCTAAGACTGGTTGGACATGCACCTTCACTCTTTCCTATCCTGAGCTAAACTTCGCATTTCCCTAAAACTAGAACAGCCCACATCCTTAACTATTTGCGAACAGTTATCTAATCTAGGTCTACGTCTACCCTTCCTAACTCCTGTTTCTGCCTCTACTATGTCTCTGACGAGACCTTCATGCCTGACAAGGTGTCCTACCAACCTATCTCGCCTATTTTTTGTTGACTTCCATAGAGTCTTCTGTTCTATTCTTTCCAATACCACTTCATTTCTAACCTTTTCTACCCACGCTATCCTCATCATCCGCCTATAACACCACATTTCGAACGCATCTAACCTTTTCTTTTCCTCCGCGCCCACTGTCCATGTTTCGCACCCGTACAACGCCGTTCTCCAAACATACACCTTTAACAACCTTTTTCGAATTTCTAAATTAACCGTTCGCTTCTTTTTATAAATACCATACATTGCCTCATATCTCATCTCGCATCTTCTTCTTGATATTGTTTTTATTTTCAAGAGAAGAATTTAATGTATAGTATGTATAAGCTGTAAATATTTTCGTTTTGTAGCTAATCATTAAATTCTTATTTTCATGAAGAGGGGTTTTGTCGGAGGTTCTGCCTGGGATTATGTGCCCGAGAGGGATCAATATTATTACCATCTGTTTACTGCCCAACAACCTGAGTTAAACTTCAGAAGCCCTAGGGTTGTTCAAGAAATGAAAGTAAGCTATAACTGTAACTTCTTTCTTTATTCAATCAACTATATAAAATGTATCGTTTTTTCAATAGGACGTACTGATCTTTTGGTTAGATAAGGGGGTAGATGGTTTCAGAGTTGACGCAACTCCCTACATATTCGAAAATTTTCCACCACCAGGGAGTCAGGGAGACTACAACGTTGATGAGCAACGTAGGGGAATTCAGGATCTACCGGAAACATTCGATATGGTTTATCAATGGAGAGCAGTTCTTGACGATTACACTAAACAGAACGGAGGAGATACTAAGTAACCGACACGTTTTAGAACTATAAAGAAGGTGTATCAATAATCATATGATAAAAGTTGCTTCTTTTAAATTTAGCAAATTTGCCTCCTTTTTTGGTTCATTAGAGCACAAAATTCATAAATAATACTTAGATTAATCATTATTGCTATCAATAACACGTGATGAAAAATTAAAAATGTTACATGCCGCATACGTATTATAATTTACATTCAAAAATTACAAACAATGTTTAATCATTTTCGTTATTCGCGTTTTTCGTTTTAAACAGCTTCTCATACCAATATACCATGTAGTATGTTGTGGCTTGTAGAAATTTACATGTAGCTATGTGGTTTTGTATCGGTAGCAGTCTATAGAGACTTGCGCCTACCTATCGTCGAGTAGCTAAATCTGTATATATCTACATATGGCAACAAAGGGAAGATTTGTTAAGATTTAGACGGGGATGAGCCAGATAATCGTTGATAAGGAAAAACTACAATGGACTAGCAGAACATGCACCTCCACTCTTTCCTATCCTCATGTAATCCTTAACTAACTAGCTGTGAAGAGTAATATAATCTAGGTCAACCTCTACCACTCTTAACTTCTGTTTTTCTTCTAATATGTCTCTAACTAGCCCTTCATGCCTGAGAAGGTGTCCTAAAAATTATTTCTTATTCACTTTCACAGAGTCCTCTGTTCTCCTATTCTTTCTAATACCTCCTCATTTCCAACCTTCTCTATTCACGGTATCCTCATCATTCGCCTGTAACACCACATTTAGAAAAAGCTTGTAACCTGTTCTTTTTCGACTCACCCATCTTCCATGTTTTGCACCCGTACAACACCATGCTCCAGGCATACACCTTTAACAATCATTTTTGAATTTCTAATACGTATATTTTTCTATTAGAAAAAGGGGAATTTTACAATAAAAAATGTGGTAGGTATCGGATGTGAGCTATGCCAAAAATTAAAAAGTTTGGCGCGGTGATCCGGTGAAATGCAAAATATGTTCGAAAAGTCCCAATTAAACCAATACTTTGTAGTTTCACTAATATGTGAAGATAATGACAGAAAGAAGCAATTCTTATTTGTATGATATTGATATCTTTCCACTTACAGTAAATTTGTGTAATTGAAATACTTTGTTTCGATAGGGTGCTCATGACCGAGGCATTTACAAATGTAAATGCCACCATGTTCTATTATGGTAATGGCACAGTTGATGGAGCTCATTTTACATTCAATTTCTTTCTTATAACCAATACTACATCCAACAGTACTGCTAGTCAGGATATTTCAGTAATTAAAAGATGGTTTCAATTTATGCCAAGCAGATACATAGCTAATTGGGTGGTAAGAATTATAATCAAGATTTCTTATTTAAGCCTCTTGTCTGTTTTTTTGAATCTTATATTCGATTTAATGATCAAAACCCCGAGATAAAAATGTTCAGTCTCTGCAAGCGAGACCCGAGTCTCCGTCTCTCATCGAGTCTCTCCGGTGTCGCTGAGATAGACTGTCGAGAGACTGTCAAAAAAACTGTTTACCGTCTCTGAACGAGAGATTCGAGTCGCTCATAGAGAGATCCTCATTTCGTATCCAGTCTCTGAACGAGAGATTCGAGTCGCTCATAGAGAGATCCTCATTTCGTATCCAGTCTCTGAACGAGTGATTCGAGTCGCTCATAGAGAGATCCTCATTTCGTATCCAGTCTCTGAACGAGAGATTCGAGTCGCTCATAGAGAGATCCTCATTTCGTATCCAGTCTCTAAACGAGACTGGAATCTCTGAACGAGAGACTCGAATCTCTCAATAAGTGGTGCCTCGATAGACATGGTTGAAAGTTCAACATATTTCAGAGATCCCAGTCTTTGTACGAGAGACCCGAGTCTCTAAATTTTTCAGTTTAAGTCATTCAGTCTCTCTGTGAGAGACTCGAATCTCTGAATTAACAATTTTACCGTTCGAGTCTCTCATATGGAGACTGTGAGAGATCCATAAAAACACCTAGGCATAACTGAGAGACTGTGAAAGACTGTGACAGACGCTCTCTGAGAAGCTGAAAGACTCTGAAAGACTCTTGAGAGACCGGAGAGAAACTGAAAATTTTTGTCTAGGGACACTAAAATCCAAGATTTCACATAAAAACAATCAAAAACCTAACGCGCTTTTCAACACTCAAAAAACGCATTTTAGGATTTTTAAACATTTGTAAAATTTTGGATTTAATGTTTTATTATTATTATTATTATTATTATTATTATTGTTAGATGTCAATGAACTCCATTTGATTTATTTTGGCTAAATCGATTGCTTTGTTGTCCCAATGAGCTCAAAAATAATTTCCCGGATTTTGGGAGTCAAAAAACCAATCATTAATTTGCTTCCTTTTTACTTCATTTATTAGACATGACATTGTGTGCATTGCGTTCTAGTTAGGAAATCACGATAGATCTAGAGTTGCCACCCGTCAAGGGGTTGAAAATGTAGATGGATACAATATGTTGGTGTGTCTTCTGCCAGGTATAGCAGACACTTATAACGGAGAAGAGATTGGAATGGAAAATGGAGAAGTAACATGGGAGCAAGGACAAGATCCAACTGCGTGCAACAGACCCAGAGAAAATTTCCTGACTCAAAGCAGGGATTTTGAGAGGACTCCATTCCATTGGGACTCTAGTGTCAATGCAGGATTTAGCACAGCGAATAGTACTTGGTTGCCTGTCAGTGCAAAATATATAACAAACAATCTTGAACTACAAAGCAGAGATGGAGTAAAAAGTCACTATCATATCTACCAAAGTCTAATGAAATTGAGGCAAGAAAACACTATCATTTTTGGAAATTTGAACATAGAGGCTTTAGACACTTACGTTTTTGCATTTACGAGAGAATTGGCTGGTAACGACACATACGTCTTTCTATTTAACAAGGGAAATTATTCTTCAACAGTGTCACTATCTTCGTTTACGTCTCTCTCTAATGACATTAGAGTAGTTTTATCCAGTATCGACTCATTCAGAAACGAAGGGTAAGATGTGTAAAATTAAATACTTTATTTAATTAATTTGATTATGATTGGTCTACAAAATACGTAACGTGATCAAAATCATTGTCATATTTAAACGATTGTAAATAATATAATTTATTTTTTTCTTAATTATGCATGACAGAATGTATTTTATGATGCTTACTGGATTTATTATCGTTTTATTGTTTTTTCAGGGATCTTCTCCCAAAAAGACGCCTACGCTTGGATGCCCACGAAGCAATAGTAGCAAAATCACGACCGAATAATTTAATACACTGTTAAAAAAATTGTATATTTACCTGTTATAAACAAACTATTAGAAAATTACAACCTACTAAATTTAATTTGTAATCAATTCGGCTATTAAAGGTTGAAATTTTTGTATAATTTCTAAATAGTTTCTAATTTAACAAATTTACTTCATTGGTCAAGTACGCTTAGCAATTTTACAAAAGCTAATTATAATCTATCCAGTAAATTGTAGTCAGAAAATTTTTTTAATAGCAGCAGACTGTCAAACATTAGTGAATTCACCATCAATGACGATTTCTAATGTATTTCTACACAAATAACGTTCATCACCTGAGAATATTTTTGTTTGATTGTTTAGGATCATGTCCATTAGTCAGCGTTGTGCTGGCGTGCAGTACATTTAGTAGTTCGTTCCGGTGCCGATTTTACGGTGACCTATAATCGTAATCGTGGATTGTACTGGTGTTAAGTATGTTAGTAATATCGCCTACAGAACATATGCGAGGTGAATAGTATTGTACTAAATGCGTGGGCATGATATCTTTTTTTGTAACAAATAGTACTTAAAAATAAGTTTGAATTTAAATAGTTTAACCCTTTAAGATGTAGTCCGGCTGAGTTGTGAATAGTAAAATCAATAACTAAACCAATTTTTATAAAATAAACCTATTTAAAACTTCTGTTAAGGAACCTTATTTGTAATATGCCGACACAGGGACTTTATGGCATAAACATTTTCATATTTTATTGTACCTTTAGTGTAAATTATATTGTTATTGGACTTGGAAATATTTCCGAAATCTACGGTCAC
>NW_020439003.1:992211-1015369 GCF_000699045.2 Agrilus planipennis | reverse complement strand
TTTTTTTTTTAACGAAAAGTTAAAAGAAGAAAATAGCAATACCTAAAAATAATCATTTTTGGAGTTTTTAAATCAGTAGCAAACATATGCTTCGAAAACAAAATACCACACCTATTAAATTTAACTGACAGTTAATAAATTTTCGTAGGTCTATCAAATAAACAAGCCTGCAAACAGGTCTATTCGCAAAATCGTTCTATAATAATCGATATATGTACATACATTAATAATTCAATAATACTGAAGAATTACTGGGTACTGTTAGATTTAGAAACTTCTTTTATATACTAGTTTTAACTGCTACTAACTTAAAAATTTTGTTTATCATTGTATTAGAATATTCCTTGAATGTTATCTTAAATTTAGTTGATATTCAAATATTGCTGTACAAATATTAAAATGTTTTAGTTTCTTATTTATATTTTTAGTGTTTTTTTTTTTTTAATTTTAAATCTTCTATTATTAAATTCTGAGAACTATTATTTGTGTTTGCATTCAATTTTTCAAAATTCAATTATTACATTTTTGAGTCTACGATACAGTTCATGTCGTTCTTTTCGTTATCATTACCGAGAAGATCCTTAAAGCAATTAAATTATTTATCATTACTTGAACATTTTCATCGTTCTTTTATTTTGAAGTGCCAACTGTGAAGAGGCATGATCTAAACGTTTATCTCTACGTTTCACCTGAGATAAATACCAAAAATTGTTCTATTAGTCTTACAATCGACTACACGTACGTAACTACGTTATGAGTGTGTTAAAAATAGTGGCCCTTTTCGCTACATTACTTCACAGTTTAATTGAAGCTGAAGTTATTTATAATAGTAGTTCTGCAGCCAAAGACGATTGGTGGAAATATGCAACATACTATCAGATTTATCCTAGATCATTCAAAGACAGTGATGACGATGGAATGGGAGACTTGAAAGGTATTACCAGTAAATTACAACATCTGGTAAATGCTGGAGTAACGGCTGCATGGCTTTCGCCAATTTTCAAATCTCCTGGGATCGACGGTGGTTATGATGTTAGCGATTTTAGAGATATCGATGAAAAATTCGGAACTATGAGTGATTTTGAGCAGCTTATTAAGACAGCTCATGAACTCGGTCTGAAAATTATTTTAGATTATGTTCCCAATCATACCAGCGATCAACACGTGTGGTTTCAGTTGTCCAAAAATAAAACTGCGGGGTACGAAGATTATTACATTTGGAAGAAAAGCTATAATTCAACAACACCCCCCAACAACTGGGTAAGTTTGATATTACCAATTTCTTANAAGAAAAGAAGATACTTTAATTTATGGAAATTTGAACGTAGAGGCTTTAGCCACTTATGTTTTGGCATTTACGAGAGAGTTGGATGGGAACGACACCTACGTTTTTATATTTAATAAGGGAAATTATCCTACTTCAGTGTCACTATCTTCGTTTAAGTCTGTCAGTGAAAATGTAACAGTAGTTCTCTCCAGTATCAACTCATCAAGAAACAAAGGGTGAGATATGCAAAATTGAATACTTTATTTAATTCAGTAGGTATTATTTATAATGTTTCAACCAGTAATGCCTTCAGGCTTAATCATTTATATGTAGAATTTTTGACTCACAAAAGATTCAAAGTTATTAAACTAGATTCGTTATGGTTTTCAGGGATACTCTGCCAGCAGGAAACATAACAATCGATGCACACGAAGCAATAATAGCAAAATCACAATCAAATACTTCAGTATGATGGAACATTTATACTTTTCTGTTAATAATGTTATTGCTATTTCGAATTTCCTAACAGTAACTTAATTATCATTTTGTCTGTTATGTTACTTTTCTGTTAATAATGTTATTGCTATTTCGAATTTCCTAACAGTAACTTAATTATCATTTTGTCTGTTATGTTAAAATAAACCAACTTTATAACTGTACTAAATTTGTTGTATTTTGTCAGACTTTTGGAAAATACATAAGTCATAATACATTTTAGTTTTTGTTTCATTTTTCCTTTAGGTTACGTGTTTGAGAAAGTAGTAAACCTATGTGTTATACTCAAAGAAGTACCCGTTCTTATAATGGGAAACTCTAAAATTGAATTTAATGCTGGATTTTGACTGTGTTTTTAATCAACCCTAAGAGTGACTACTGTGATAAAAATTAGCAATTTCGATGGAAATTATGTAGATAAGGGGCAACTTGACTGTCCTGTAGAACAGCAAGTACTACAGACTTTGGTGACTCAGGCTTTAAAAAATACCATTAAAAGTAATAAAAAATGTTCACCGAAATTGTGCGAATTTATAAATTGTAAAGGTTCCAAAATCCGTCTTCTTGTTAAAATAAGGAAAACTAATTTTATTGATCTTATTGTCACAATAGAGCAACTACTTGGAAATGATTAATAAGGATAGATAGTGACACATCAGGGCCTAAGGCGGTAAAATTTAGAAAGGTGAAATATTTCATCCCTTAGACTTCTGGTTTTCTCATTTAAAATACCTATCATTTTTCGATTACCATCCTTAATTTACGTTATTTATTTCTGGCAAACGAATTTTGACAATTAAGAAGCAAATAACTCAATTGAATGAAATTCTCCTGTCTGATAAGTTATTATTGCTCCCATTTACTCTAAATATTATAAGAGGAAATACTAGGTAACAATTACGTTATAATATTGGCAATCGTATTATAAGAATTGCTTCTTCCAAACCGAGAAACAAAAATCTCTTCTGATTCTATAAAATATATCAATATCTCGATATGTTGATTCAGTTTCATTTTGCCGGCTTTGGATTATAATGTCAAAATTGTAATATTTTTTGCTTTATTATTTATTACTGGAACAATAAAAGTAGTTTAGTTCACATTATTAAAAATTACTTTAGATATGTGAATAAAACTTGCCAACGCCTCTGTAATTTATTCAAGATTCATGAAGTAATTGATAATACAGTTATAAAAGAGAGAGGTACACTCTATAAACTAATGAAGCTAATGAAAAATGTCTTATACTTTGATGTCAACATCATGTAACTTCCTTTGTTACTGAAGTTAGTGTAAGATCTTTATTTATTATCATGAAAAAGAAGAAATTATTATACATATATATAATTACTGACATCCTTCCTTTTATCACTTCCATTGAAAATATCTTTATCGATAGGGTGCTCATGTCCGAGGGATACACAGATATAAACAACACTATGAAGTATTATGGCAATGACACAGTTGATGGAGCACATTTTCCTTTCAATTTCTTTATTATAACCCAAACATCATTAAACAGTACTGCCAAGGAGATCATTTCAGCAATTAAGTTATGGTTTCAACATATGCCAAGCAAATGTGTTGCTAATTGGGTGGTAATAATTATTAATTGTTATAGTTGGCTTTTTGAACCTAAATCGATTCGTTTGTGGTCTTAATAGACTCACAAACTAATAAACCTGGATCCTAATCGACTTGATTGAAAATCGAAAACCCAAATATTAATTTGCTTCTCCTTCATTTATTAGATACCATGGTGTGCAGGTTTTTGTGTTTTAGTTGGGTAATCATGATAGAGATAGAGTAGCCACCCGCCTTGGGCTTGAGAATGTGGACGGATATAATATGCTAACGGCCTTTCTGCCAGGTGCACTTGTCACTTATTACGGAGAAGAAATTGGGATGGAAAATGGAGAGGTAACATGGGAAGAAGGACAAGATCCAGGCGCTTGCAATGGACTCGAATCAGATTTCAACAGTGAAAGCAGAGATTTTGAGAGGACTCCGTTCCATTGGGACTCCAGTGTTAACGCAGGATTTAGCACGGGAAATAAAACCTGGTTGCCCGTCAGTTCAAAATATAAAACCAACAATCTTGAACTGCAAAGTAAAGATGGAGTAAAAAGTCACTTTCATGTCTACCAAGATTTAATGAAGTTAAGAAAAGAAGATACATTAATTTATGGAAATTTGAACGTAGAGGTTTTAGCCACTTACGTTTTGGCATTTACGAGGGAGTTGGATGGGAACGACACCTACGTTTTTATATTTAATAAGGGAAATTATTCTACTTCAGTGTCACTTTCTTCGTTTAAGTCTCTCAGTGGAAACGTAACAGTAGTTCTATCCAGTACCAACTCATCGAGAAACAAAGGGTAAGATATGCAAAATTGAATACCTTATTTAATTCAGTAGGTATTATTTATCACGTCTCAACCAGTAACGCCTTCAGGATTAATCATTCATATGTAAATAGTCAAAAAGTCACTAAACTAGATTCGTTATGGTTTTCAGGGATACTCTGTCAACAGCAAGCATAATTATGGATGCACACGAAGCAATAATTGCAAAATCACGATCAAATGTGTCAGTATGTTGGAACATCTATACTATTCTGTTAATAATGGTATTACTATTTCGAATTTCCTAACAGGACATTAATGAACTTTTTATCTGTTATGTTAAAATATACCGACTTTGTAACTATACTAAATTTATTATATTTTATCAGACTTTTGGAAAATACATACCTTTATCACAATATATTTTAGTTTTTGTATCATTTTTTTCTTTGACTTAGAAGCGTGTCTGAGAAAGTGATGGTGAATCTACGTCTTACACTTAAACATCTATATAAATACCTGTTCGTTTAATGCGAAACTCTAAAATCGATTTGTTTCGGATTTTGATTGATGTGCTTTTAATCAATTCTAGGAGTGAGTAAGCGACAAAAATAAATGTTCATCGAAATTTTGTGAATTTATGAATGGACATAATCATATTTTCATAATAAAATAGCGAAATTGCTTGGGAAATGGTTAATAAGGGTAGATAGTGACAGATTTATGAATTTGGACCTGAGGCGGTAAAAATTTAGGAACGTGAAATATTTCATCACCTACACTTCTTATTTTCTCCTTTAAAACACCTATCTTTTTTCGATTATCTTCTTTAATTTACTTTATTCATTTCTGGCTAACAAATTTTGACAATTAAGGGACAAATAACCCTATTGAATGAAATTCTCCTACCTGATAAGTTATTATTGTTCCCATTTACTTTAAATATTGTAAGAGTTTAACAAACCGTCGAACTGGGCATGGAAATATGACATAAAATCTCAAAAATTAATGGTTTTCTTTTTTAAAAAAAAAATTCCCATCCCTTGTAATCGGAATCATATTAATTGTTCACTGCTGTGGGGTTAATTGGTTGATTGTCGCGCCTGTAGCCATTAATACGATATTTTTAAGGATAGATCATGGAACAGGGCAAAGAACTGACATTACGAAATTAATGCTGTTCTGAAGTACGCTACCTAAAATGTTTGATACTTTACTTGAGCTCGTTGTCGATTTCATGCAATAATTCAAAATTTTACTAGTAGAAATCATATTGCTTTACACCTTTCTCAGTTAAAATATTTTCGGCAGCAGTTTTATTTGTATTTCTAATCAAATCCTTACTATCAGGAGTGTCTTAGAAGTGACCTTCTGCTTTATTTATGTGAGATTCACATTTGTGTTCCACCATCTACGAAAGGTTCCTGGTTAATAAATATCTCGGGGTTCTAAAAGTAATTCTGCGTTCTATTTTCTGATGGATTACTATTTAGTTACTTAATGAGCAACACTAAAGGGTAGATAAATAATCAATTAAAAAATGAATTCACTTATTATCTCCAATAAATACACCTGTTTATAAAAATAAGTAAAACTTCAAATGATAACGATAACTCAAAAATATTCCAGAATATCGAGCGAGAGGCATATTATTATTTCACTTTTTATGGCGGCCGTCTCAAGATGACAGCTTACCTGTTTCACTACAGCCTCCTTCACATGGGTATCGAATTAATGAATTCTGAATAATATCTCTACAAACTATATTTGTGTCAAAATTAACCTCAACGCAATTAATTTATCATTAAATTTTATTTTTCTCTTTATACTGAAGTACCGTTATAGAGATATGGTCTAAATATTTATCTGTACATTTCACCGAATATAAATGCTTGAAAATTGTTCAATAATTAATTGTTGTCTATTAGCTTAACAATCGGTCACACGTAACCATGAGTGTGTTAAAATTAGTGATCCTTTTCACTTGTTTACTTCACAGCTTAATTGAAGCTCCAATGGGACTCTACAGTTAACGCAGGATTCAGTACAGCCAACAAAACCTGGTTGCCCGTCAGTTCACAATATAAAACAAACAATCTTGAACTACAAAGAAAAAATGGAGTAAAAAGTCACTTTCATGTCTACCAAGCTCTATTGAAGCTAAGGAAAGAAGATACTTTCTTTTTTGGAAATTTGAACATAGAGGCTTTAGACACCTACGTTTTGGCATTTACGAGGGAGTTGGCTGGTAACGACACCTACGTTTTTATATTTAATAAGGGAAATTATTCTACTACAGTGTCCCTATCTCCCTTTAAGTCTATCGCCGAGAATGTTACAGTAGTTCTAACCAGCAGCAACTCCACCAGAAACGAAGGGTAAGATATGCAAAATTAAACGTGTTATTTTAATTATTAATGATTATGAACTTTCAACAAGGGATGTTCGTAACCATTTATTATATCTAAATTTCTAGGTTTAAAATATACCTATAAGCAAAACGACCGAAAAGTTGCTGAAATACTTGTGGAAATAATATTACACTTTTTATTTTATGTTTTTAACTAGATTAGTAATGATTTTATCATTATTTCAGGGATATTCTTTCGCGGGATAACGTAAGTATGGATGCACACGAAGCAATAGTAGCAAAATCACGATCAAAGATATCGGTATAGTGAAACATTTATTGTTTTATGTTAATAATGTTACAGATATTTTGATTTTACCAATTAAATTAACATTTGAACTGTTATCCTAAAATATACCTACTTATTTACTGTACTAAATTTGATATACCATATNCCTAGGATTAAAAAAAAAGAGCAAGTCTGTACGATAACTAGAAGAGAAAACAGAAATTGAAGGAAAGATAGAATTTATAGTGCGGGAAATAAGTAAAGAAATAAATAGAAAATAAAAAAAGGAAATAGATGTCTAGACAAAAAACCAGTTAATGAAAAAAAGAAAAATATTAAAAGAATTGAATAAAATTTAGTTTTCGAAATATGCCTCATGTAGGGGTTGTTGTTGGTAACGGTGAAACTTGTCGGACGGGTTGATAAGGGAAGTAGGTAGGTAAACATACCGGTCGACGAGTCTGGGTTTCGTGGAACAAATTTTGCATGTACTTTCCTACCAGGTACAACACAATGGACATCAGTTTGATTAATTTTTTGGTTTTAGAAAGTGCAAGGTTTAAAATTAACATGAATTTATTTTAGGAATGGGGAAGCATAGCCTTGGAATCCCCTTATCCTACATTTAGATAAATTTAGTTAGACCCTCCATTATTAAGTCGGAAAATATTAGTATCTTACTGTCTCTGATCACATCCATTGTCATTACTTACTTTCAATAAATATTTTAAAATCGAATCACATGCTATTAACGAACATGCGACTAAAGCGACATAAAGTTGTCATTATTTTTTGTAAGGGTCCATAACGCAATTAATTTACCTTTGTATTATATTTTTTTCTTTATACCTACTGAAGTACCGTATAGAGATATAAATCTACACGTTTATCTGTAAAATTTCACCTAACATAAGTACCTACGAATTTGTTCAACAATTGATTGTTGTCTATTAGCCTAATCATCGGTCACACGTAACCATGAGTGTGTTAAAATTAGTGATCCTTTTCACTTGTTTACTTCACAGCTTAATTGAAGCTGAAGTTATTTATAATGGTAGTTCTACGGCTAATGACGATTGGTGGAAACATACAGTATTCTATCAGATTTACCCTCGATCCTTCAAAGACAGTGATGGCGACGGACTGGGTGATTTAAATGGTATTATTAGTAAATTACAACATCTGGTAGATGCTGGAATAACGGCTACATGGCTTTCGCCAATTTTTAAATCTCCTGGAGTCGACGCTGGATACGATATTAGTGATTTTAGAGATATTGATGAAAAATTCGGAACCATGAATGATTTGGATCGGCTTATTAATGTAGCCCACGAACTGGGCATTAAAGTTATTTTGGATTTTGTTCCGAATCATACCAGCGATCAACACTTGTGGTTCCAGTTATCCAAAAATAAAACTAAGGGGTACGAGGACTATTTCATTTGGAAAAAGGGCTACAATTCAACAGCACCTTGGCATAAAAGTTATTTTGGATTTTGTTCCTAATCATACCAGCGATCAACACGTGTGGTTCCAGTTGTCCAAAAATAAAACAAAGGGGTACGAGGACTATTTCATTTGGAGAAAGGGCTATAATTCAACAGCGCCTCCTAACAACTGGGTTAGTGTAATATTCCCAATTTCTTATTTGAATTTTTATTTATAAGCAGCTTTTAATTAATAACAGCTGGAGATGAATGAACATTCCAAGTATATCATAGGTATGCTATAAAAGGATTTTTACACTACAAACAAAACAATAAAATAATTTTTTAAATCCTTAGATCCATCACCATTATTTTTCATACTTCAATAGAAATAATTATTTTCGACAAACTTCTTTGAAACTATTTGCCCCAATTAGGTACTATAAAAAATAATTGAATTAAATCGAAGTTTCTTACAACTTTCAAAATATCCTTAACACAACGAGAGGTTTATTATGTAACTGAATATCTTTATCAGCTGTTTATGGTAATAATTGTTATTTCGAACTTTGAATTTAAGTAGGTATTTAGATACAATTTGGTTGTCATTTTAACAATGTTCAGGTAGTACACAAATAAATTTCTATTTTATAAAGATGTCTAGATTCGGTTCTTCCGCCTGGGAATATGTGGCCGAGAGAGACGAATACTATTTTCATCAATATACCACTGCACAACCTGATTTGAACTTCAGAAACCCAAAAGTTGTACAAGAAATGAAAGTAAGCGATTACTTTTCCTTTTTAATTTATTCAAGATCAATTATTTAACAATATTTGTTTTTTTAAAGAACGTGCTGACTGTTTGGTTGGATAAGGGCGTAGATGGGTTCAGAATCGACGCGGTTCGCGCTTTCTTCGAACATCCTGATTTCAAAGATGAACCGCTCGCTGATGATTACGAAAACTACAAACCGTATGAGTACAATTATCTCAAGCATATTTATACTACAGATCAACCGGAAAATATAGAAATGATTTATCAGTGGAGGGAAGTTGTTGACAATTACCAAAAACAGAACGGAGGAGAAACAAGGTAACAGCCACGTGTTCGAAGTATAAAGAATTTCTACCAATAATGACCATATCATAAAACTTTCAAATCNAAAAAAAATCTATTTATTTATATATTTGGGGAAGAATATACAATATTACAATATTGCTAATAGTATATACATTCGCTGATACCAATACTTTCCCGTTTCCCTTGCAGGTATTGGCAGATTTCGTTTTATATTCATAAAAAAGTACAAAACCTTCATTACTTCCTATTAGAATGAATATGTAATTGAAAAACTTTCTTTCCATAGGGTGCTTATGACCGAAGCATATTCAGGAATTAACATTATTATGCAACATTACGGTAATGGAACAGTTGAAGGAGCACATTTCCCTTTCAATTTTTTTGTTATAACCGAAACAAGGTATGACAGTACTGCCAATGACATCATTTCAGTAATAAAGAAATGGTTTCAAAATCTGCCAAGCGGACATGTAGCTAATTGGGTGGTAAGGATGTCATCAAACGCTGTAGTTGGCTTATTTAACTTAAATCGAATCGTCTGTCGTCTTAAAGAACTTACAAGCGTGACGTGACTCAGAATAAAAAAGACAGTTACTTATTTGCTTATTCTTTTTCTATTACATACCATTTTACGTGAATATCGTATCCTTCTTGGGTTTCAGTTGGGAAATCACGATAGAGACAGAGTAGCCACCCGTCTTGGAGTTGAGAATGCAGACGGATACAATATGCTGGTAGCCCTTCTACCAGGGATAGCTGTTACTTATTATGGGGAAGAAATTGGGATGGAAAATGGAGCAGTAACATGGGAAGAAGGACAAGATCCAAAAGCATGCACTGGACCCAAAGAAGATTACCTACGTACAACCAGAGATTTTGAAAGAACTCCGTTCCAATGGGACTCTACAGTTAACGCAGGATTCAGTACAGCGAACAAAACCTGGTTGCCCGTTAGTTCACAATATAAAACAAACAATCTTGAACTACAAAGTAAAGATGGAGTAAAAAGTCACTTTCATGTCTACCAAGCTCTATTGAAGCTAAGGAAAGAAGATACTTTCGTTTTTGGAAATTTGAACATAGAGGCTTTAGACACTTACGTTTTGGCATTTACTAGGGAGTTGGTTGGTAACGACACCTACGCTTTTATATTTAATAAGGGAAATTATTCTACTACAGTGTCCCTATCTCCCTTTAAGTCTGTCACCGAGAATGTTACAGTAGTTCTATCCAGCAGCAATTCGACGAGAAACGCAGGGTAAGATATACAAAATTAAACATTTTATTTTGTTCATTGGGTATTATATATTATGTTTCAACCAATTATTGCGTTCAGTGCTATTCATCTATATGTAAAATTCTTGATTTACAAGGTACAAAATGATTAATCTACATTTATTGTTGTTTTCAGGGATATTCTGCCATCAGGAAGACTAACTATGGATGCGCACGAAGCAATAGTAGTAAAACCACAATAAAATATTAAGGTATTATGGAATATTTACACTATTCTGTTAATAATGATATGTCTATTTCGAATTTTCCAATAATAAACTAATTAACATTTTAACTATTATCTTAAAATATGCCGACTTTATTACTAAACTAAATGTCAGATTTTTAGAAAATACTAATATGACAATATACTTTGGTTCTTGTTCCTTTTTTGTTCCACTTACGTGTCTCAGAAAATAGGGTATTAATTCGTTATTTTCAAAAGTATCAAAATCTGAAATCGATTTTAAACAATGTTCACCGAAATTCATAAATATGTAAAAATTCCAAAATTCGTCTTCTTGTCAAAATAAGGACAACTAATTTTATCATATAAATAGGTCAGTACTACCGGTGATAGATAGATTTATGGATCTGAAGTTACTCCCTAGGAGGAACGGGCCTGGGTGGTAAAAATTGGGGAACGTGAAATATTTCATCGTTTAAACTCGTTTTAGCACATTTAAAACAACTGTACGTATTTAACGATTATTGTTATTGATTTACTTTATTTATTTTTGGTAGTCAATTGTCACAATTAAGGGGCAAATAACTCCATTAAATGAAATTCTCCTACCTGGTGGTTATTATTGCTCCCATTTACTCTAAACAATACGAGCCTAAGAAAGTGTGAAACTGGAAACATGGAAATCTGCTATAAAATTTCAAAAATTAGTTCTCCAGAAATGCATTAGTTTTAATTAAAAGATTCATTTTGTGTGGTTTAAGTGATTATCGTTTGTAAATACAGTTTCATATCGCTTGTAATCGGAACAATATTAATTGTTTGTCGGTGAGGGGTTGATTGTCGCGCCTTTATTCATTAATACAATATTTTTATAGATGGATTATGGAACTGAGCGGAGAATTAACATTACGGATTAATTCTGTCCTGAGACATACCGCCAAAAATTTTTGATATTTTGGTTGTTAATTTCATGTGATAATCCAGAATTTTGGTACCAGGAATCATTTTTCTCAATCATATCGCTATATACTTTCGTCAGTTCATCAACAGTTTTACTTGGACATTCAATCAAATCGTTACTATCAGAAGTATCAAGGAAATGACCTTATGCTGTGTTTCTGTGTTTCTGTAAAATTTACATTTGTGTTCCACCATACACGAAATATTCCTAGTTAATAAATATCCCGGAGTTCTAAGAGTGATTCTGTGTTCTAATGAGCAAGACTAGATGAGAGACAAAAAATCAAATAAAAGGTTATTTCACTCATTATCTCTAATAAGTAAAACTACTTATCAAAATAATTAAAATTTATATCAACCCAAAATGATAAGTTAAAAAAAAGAAACAACAAAAAGTAATACCCATTACGTAACCTTTTTTCATAAAATTTTATCTCCCACGAGCACAATTTTGGATTAAATTGAAGTCTTACTCAAAAGGAAACCTAGAAAGCAAATTAAATAAACTGATTAAACTGCTTGTTTTATTTTTTTTTATAAGCTATTATCTCCAACAAATACAGCTGCGTATAAAAACATGTAAGACTTCAAATGATAACGATAACTGAATAATATTCTAGAATATCAAGCTAAGGCACCAGGTACAGACATGATTTTACCATTTCAAAAAACATTTCACTTAACTTGTTACTAGCTAGTACGTAGATGTGGCTCGATTTCGGCAACTAAATTTTAAACTAGTTCCCTTCACCCAATTAGGAAATAATAAGATAAATAATGTTACTAAATGTAATATGGCGACCACACCAAGATGGCGGCTTACCTATTTCTCCAGAACCTCCTTCACATGAGCATCGAATAAATAGGTTTGACAAACACCATACGATAAGCTGAACTATTATATATTAATGGACAAACATGACCAACATCGCACATATACATATATATTGAATTGATACGAAAGATGTATCCTAGGCAGGTATCATAGGATAACGGAAAAATTCTAATGCCTGCATTATTTCACCTTTAGATTTGAATTCTACCAACAGAATTTTTGAAAAATCTCGGGACAGCACTACCAACGCCGGAAAGCACAAATAAACACCTTCTGTTTAATTTTTTGGCTTTCGAAAATGCGAGGTTTAAAATAACATGAATTTATTTTAGGAATGGGGATGCATAACCTTGGTGTCCTTCTCTTAAGTTATGTTAGCCTTCCATTATTGAGTTTAAAAATATTTCTATATTACTGTCTGTGATCACTTCCATTATCATTACCTTAATAAATATTTCGTTTTTTAAATCGAATGACTGCATTTATATGCTATTACCGAACTTGCGATTAAAGCGACTTGAAGTTGTTATTAATTTCTGTAAGGGTCCATAACGCATTTAATTTATTATTACGTTATATTTTTCTCTTTATACTGAAGTACCATATAGAGATATGATCTAAATATTTATCTGTACATTTCACCAAACATAAATACCTGCTAAATGTTCAACAATTGATTGTTGTCTACTAGCCTAACAATCGGTCACACGTAACCATGAGTGTGTTAAAAATAGTGATCCTTTTCACTAGTTTACTTCACAGCTTAATTGAAGCTGAAGTTATTTACAATGGTAGTTCTACGGCTAAGGACGATTGGTGGAAACATACAGCATTCTATCAGATTTATCCTCGATCCTTCAAAGATAGTGATGGCGATGGACTGGGCGATTTGAATGGTATTATTAGTAAATTACAATATCTGGTAGATGCTGGAATAACGGCTACATGGCTTTCGCCTATTTTTAAATCTCCTGGAGTCGACGCTGGATATGATATTAGTGATTTTAGAGATATTGATGAAAAATTCGGAACCATGAGTGATTTGGAACGGCTTATTAAGGCAGCCCACGAACTCGGCATAAAAGTTATTTTGGATTTTGTTCCTAATCATACCAGCGATCAACACGTGTGGTTCCAGTTGTCCAAAAATAAAACTAAGGGGTACGAGGACTATTTCATTTGGAGAAAGGGCTATAATTCAACAACACCTCCTAATAACTGGGTTAGTGTAATATTCCCAATTTTTTATTTGAACTTTTATTAATAAGTAGTTTTTGATTCATAACAGTCGGAGATGTATGAACATTCCGTGTATATCATAGGTATGATATAAAAGAATTTTGGATCACTATTTTACTGTGAGCATATACGATAAAAGTATTTTTCCGTCCTTCAAATGAGAAGGTAATAGAAAGAGTAGAAGAACAGAGAACGTTATGGAAATTAATAGAAAATAACGAGATAGGTTGTTGGTACTCAAACAAAAAAGGGTCAGGTAGAGACATATTACAATCATCATCGTCATCATTGTCATCAGCGTCACATTATTTCAATAGAAGGAACAATTTTTTATGGATTATATAAAAATTAAATCGAAAATAAGTGGTTAGTGTGTATGACCTGTAATCATTATTCTGACAACGTTTAAAATGTAATTAACATAACGAAAGATTTGTAATACAAATGAATATTTTTATAGTAATAATTGCTATTTCATACTTAATACGTAGGCATTTAGATACTATTGTGTTATCATTTTAACAAAGTTCAGATAATATACAATTAGATCTTTGTTTTAAAAAGTTGTCCAGATTCGATTATTCAGCCTGGGAATATGTGGCAGAGAGAGACGAATACTATTACCATCAATTTAACACCGCACAAGTTGATTTGAACTTCAGAAACCCTAAAGTTGTGCAAGAAATGAAAGTAAGCGATTACTGTTCCTTTTCAATTTATCTAAGATTAATTATTTAAAAATATTTGTTTTTTTTTTAAGGACGTGTTGACCTTTTGGTTAGATAAGGGGGTGGATGGGTTCAGAATTGACGCTATTCGCTTTATTTTCGAACATCCTGATTTGCCAGATGAACCCCTCGCTGATGATTACAAAAACTACAATCCCTATGAGTACAACTATCTGAACCATATTTATAGTCTTGATCGACCAGAAAGTATACAAATGATTTATCAGTGGAGGGAACTTGTTGACAATTACCAAAAACAAAACGGAGGAGATACCAGGTAACAGCTACGTGTTATAAGTACCTATAAAGGAGTTCTAGGTATCATCTAGGTATCAATAATAGTCAACATGTAAGGAATTACCGCAGGTGCCCATTTATTGAATATATATTATTTATATTCGGTAGTTAGAGTTAAAGTTTATTCATATTCATTATTAATGTTTTTTTTCTAAACCAGAAACGTTTATTTTTAATATGGGTTATATCAATATACTATGTAAATGTCAGTTTATCAGTATTCCAACATACAGCTCACATTTGGGGAAGTATGTCGGAAAATTCTTAATATATTTATAGATACCTTCGCTAATACCAATACCTAGCAATTTCTCTTGTAGATAAAAGGTATTGGCAGATTTTCTTTTAATTTCATGAAAGTGTAGCATTCCGTATTTATACGGTTACTTCATGTTAGAATAAATATTTAACTGAAAACATCCTTTCCATAGGGTGCTCATGACCGAAGCATATTCAAAAATTAACCTCAATATGCTACATTATGGCAACGGAACAGTTGATGGTTCTCATTTTCCTTTCAATTTCTTTATCATAACCGAAACAAGATATAACAGTACTGCCAATGAGATCATTTCGCCAATAAAGAAATGGTTTCAAAATATGCCAAGCGGACGTGTACCTAATTGGGTGGTAAGAATTGTCATCGAAACATATATAAACGCCATAGTTAGCTTTTTGAAGACACTTTTTCTATAACATACCGTATTAGGTGAATATTGTTTCCTTATTGGATTTTAGTTAGGAAATCACGATAGAGATAGAGTAGCCACCCGTCTTGGTGTTGAGAATGTAGATGGTTACAATATGCTGGTAGGCCTTCTACCAGGTATAGCTGTCACTTACAACGGAGAAGAAATTGGGATGGAAAATGGAGAGGTAACATGGGAAGAAGGACAAGATCCAAGCGCTTGCAATGGACTCGAATCAGCCTTCAAAACTGAAAGCAGAGATTTTGAGAGGACTCCGTTCCAATGGGACTCTACAGTTAACGCAGGATTCAGTACAGCGAACAAAACCTGGTTGCCCGTCAGTTCACAATATAAAACAAACAATCTTGAACTACAAAGAAAAAATGGAGTAAAAAGTCACTTTCATGTCTACCAAGCTCTATTGAAGCTAAGGAAAGAAGATACTTTCTTTTTTGGAAATTTGAACATAGAGGCTTTAGACACCTACGTTTTGGCATTTACGAGGGAGTTGGCTGGTAACGACACCTACGTTTTTATATTTAATAAGGGAAATTATTCTACTACAGTGTCCCTATCTCCCTTTAAGTCTATCGCCGAGAATGTTACAGTAGTTCTAACCAGCAGCAACTCCACCAGAAACGAAGGGTAAGATATGCAAAATTAAACGTGTTATTTTAATTATTAATGATTATGAACTTTCAACAAGGGATGTTCGTAACCATTTATTATATCTAGATTTCTAGGTTTAAAATATACCTATAAGCAAAACGACCGAAAAGTTGCTGAAATACTTGTGGAAATAATATTACACTTTTTATTTTATGTTTTTAACTAGATTAGTAATGATTTTATCATTATTTCAGGGATATTCTCTCGCGGGATAACGTAAGTATGGATGCACACGAAGCAATAGTAGCAAAATCACGATCAAAGATATCGGTATAGTGAAACATTTATTGTTTTATGTTAATAATGTTACAGATATTTTGATTTTACCAATTAAATTAACATTTGAACTGTTATCCTAAAATATACCTACTTATTTACTGTACTAAATTTGATATACCATATGATTTATGGAAAATAGATGACTATATAATCCCTAGTTGATCACCATAATAAATGTATGAAATTATATTCTAAATATTCAGGAAGATCCAGGTCAAGAGCATCAATTTTGTTAAAAATCAATAAAAATGTAGAATTCAAATTAGATATGTTACTATTTATTACTTTATCTCTACGTCTATTTGTGCATTAATGTTCTGCATATACAATATACACCATCCGAATAACAAAACCATCCTTGAAACACCCTTATGACCAAGGCGAAAGATCGGTGGTTCGTTTTAAAATAAGAAACCTTTTAAATTTGGTAACTGAAATTACTACAGTATGCATCATAATACATAATCATATAAATCCTAACTAATATTATAAATATGAATATGGGTTTGTTTGTTTGTTACCATATCTCGCTTTAATTACTCAATTGATCACCATCAAATTTTCTATACATGTATTGTCAGGGGTACAGAATAGGGCATAGGGTACCTTTTATCGAGAAAAAATACTATTTCCAAGCGATAGAAAAATTAATTTTTGTTTGGTCGTCGACGATCTTGCACGTATTTAGGACATGAACGAGAACAATGCCGCGGGTAAAACCTGGTAAATATGGAATCTAGTAAATAAATAAATATGAAAATAAATTTTTAGGTTTTGCTCCTTTTACGTGTCTCGGAAGACAGTGTATGAAAGTTGAAAAGTTATTTTCCTATTTTTTTTTGTTTCACTGGCTATATCTTGCCAGCTAAGTTCACGAGGCTGATCCAATTAAAAACGTTCGTCCACTCCTGGAGCATCGAGCTTACAGACATACACATTCCGAACATGGTTCACTGCTAGCGATTTGTTTACATTGCGGTCCTTATATATCACGTCGATTCCCGAGATTGACGAGTTACATTAGCAAATGGCCGACGCGTCCCGACGCCGACAACGCTTCATGCACTATGCTCGTGGGGTGGAAACGGCGGTAAAACGTCCGCCACCCCAATGAAGACCAGCTGTTCTGGACAATAAGCTTTCCCATTCGCGTTCGCCAATAATACGCGCTGCATCAAACCGCGAAAAGTATGACGAATTCCTTCTATTGCCCCTAAATTGATATCTGCTCTCATTCGTTTTGTGATTATATCAAAGTAGGTCATAAGGAACTACCAGCTTATTGTAGTAGTAGTCAGGATGATTGTTCTTTACCTGTACAGAAATAATAGGTATCAACGTTATTAGGAAGAAAGCTTAAATTATTTATGCATATGATATGTTAGTAATGAGCAAAATTGGTTTTGGTATTGCAGTTTTGGTCTAGCAAGCAAATGTAAGATCAAGACTAAGACCGAACGAATAAGACCAAGATTACAACCTACACCAAACGAATAAGACCGAGACTAAAATTAAGACCAAATATACAAGATCGAGGTCAAATACGCAGAAGTAAACGAAAAATTATTACTTTTCCGATAGATTTATGATTTAAACTATTTGAAGCAATTTAAATATATCCTTTCCTGGAACAAAATATATTTAGTATTTACTAGATTTTAATACAAAATATGAAGAATACAAGAATGTCCTCGGAGTGTTCTTTGTTCCTATGTTTGGAACACACGGTTGACAAACTAATTATTTTCCATATTTTTACTTGTTTCAAGTACCCTGTACTATTTTGTTTACTAAAAGGTCAACGAAAGCGTTAGACGAAGGGTCAATTTATGCGTTGAAGGAAGGGCAAGTTCCGAAGTTTTCATAACTCTCACAACTATCGACACTATCTTCTTTAAAAGTTGTTACAAGCTTAATGTTTGCGGACCGAAATAAATTGGGATCATTACTTTTTTATTCTCTTCCGACTGTAATTATGTTGAAATCCTATGGTGTTTGTTCAAAAGATCATGAAAATAAAATGAGTTTAACATCACCTCCAACAGGTACATTTTATTACTAAATAAATACAGAAATCGCCTCAATATGTAAAGGAAAGTAGTAATAAAATGAAGAGGGCTTACTTGTTGGTTGCAAAATCTACGTCATAAGGAAAGTCGTGTTTGCTTTCGGACAATAAAAATAAAACTTTATACTTGTCAATAGCAGAAGAAAACCGAGGGATAACTGCCAAGCCGCACTTCCTTAGAATGTAAATAAGCATCTTATGTTCTCTGATTTCTGTAGAACAGCAACCACCCTCTGCTATCATGATCCACACTGACCTTGCAGGCTCTGACAACCGTTGATATCCTATGAATTATGGATCAGGTATTCGGCATTCGAAACATAAAAAGTAACAACATCTTCAGAAACGTTATTTTTATATCGTGTGTGTCATGTTTTCTAAATCACCGGCGCTTTCGCAAAACCCGATATTATTGCTTTTCTTTACTACCCCCGTACTGACTGTAATACGTTCTTGGATTGTATTTGTTACCTTATCGTCGGGTACTTGTGCAAGGGTGTATTACCTTCCCTAATCCTTCTTTAGGATAAACCCAAACAGGTACAGAGCACAGGTTCCCACAATACAATAAAACAGATTCATAAAACCTCTATGTAAACTATTGACATCGTTTGTAAAAAAAAATATCGCGAGAAAATGCATACATTAAAATTCTCTAGGATCTAGGAGACGAGTCATTTTTTCAACGTAATGAGTACGAGAACAAAATAAATAGGGCATTTTACTTAAAAGGCATCTCGGGTTCCGTCAGGATTTTTCCATTTTTAATTCCAAACGACCCCAATCTATTACGTATATGTATTTTTGTATTATTTATTAACTTTTAATACCACACTAGGTAGGCCTAGATTAGATTACTGTTCACAAATACTAAGGATGTGAGATATTCTAGTTTCAGGGAAATGCGAAGATTAGCTTAGGATAGGAAAGAGTGGAGGTGCGTTTTTAACCAGCTATAAGACTAACTTAACTATACAAAAGGGGTTTATAATCTACGCCAGCACGTAGTTGTTGGGTATATTATGTAAAAAAAAACTGATTGCGCAACCTCTGAATAATTAATGAACAAAAACATTAAAAACCTACCAAAAATATAAATCGAAATTTTATTTTCATTCATTTAGGTCTCGCTAAATCTTCACAATTTTAGTAATTTGTGCCACAATAACTAAAAAAAAAATAGATGTGTCTGATTTTGGAGTGAAAAACGTTTGTACCATCAGTAAAATTCTAATAGCGGTCACTTCTATTTTATTTTGTCAATAACATTCAACGCCGTGGAAGCCCGAAGGCAGTAAACAGGAGCAGAAAACAAGGATCGTTGTGTTCGGAATGGGTCAACAGCAACAGCAGCAGTCTTATATTAACTTCGACCCTAAGGAAATAGCCTGAAGGCGTTGCGGTGAAGCAGGGCGACGCCTGATGTATGTCTTTGCGAAACGTAAAGCGTATTTCGGTAAATTTATGATCTTCAAGACTTTAACTGAACGCATCGTTTACTACGAAATCGCCGTATTGCTATATTAATGAAAGTTTTTGAGTCAATTTAAACATTTAAATACAGAACTCGGCAAACTATGTCAATTTTAGGTCACATCTTTTTCAAAGTTATTAGAAATATTATTTGAATAACAATATACACACATTTTTCCTAATATCTGGTTTGGGCATTTTAGAAAAATTAATTACAATATTAGAAAATAAATTAGGATTTCAATAACAAACTGTTCAAATCCGCTGTAGATTACTTTCCATCATTTGCTGGTAAATAATTGCCCGATTGATCAGTAGAGAGTCCATCGAATTTATTTGAGTAATTACATATGCACAAACTAATAATATAATCATAGGACAGAGATAAATAGATTTACCTGTCCGTCTGTTTTATGCGATCTCATTCATGTTATTTCATCGATTTGAAACGTCCACCAGCAACGGATAACAGATGCTCCATAAAGTTTCGCTTCGAGAATCCTTCGAAGAGTAAAATGTGTAAGAGTCATTATAGTATCTATGCATATAACAGAACAGAATGTGTAGATAATTTTCAACACGCCTGTCCCTGTAACCCTACATACCAGCCGCTACTGATGCATAAGTTTATTACCCATTACTTATGACCTGGTAAAAGAAATAATTTATGTAGGATTTGTTTTCTCATTCATGATACCTTCCCTCTTCTAAATAAGCAACAGTAACGTACGTATGTATCGAAGTTTCCGGCATCACTTTAAGAAATGGCTACATCCATGAATGAACAAAACGATCGTAGACAGTGAAACGTGTCCTCATACATAAAGATATCGAGAAAATTGATGCAATTTTTCGGAAACACACAACTATACGTAGGTATCTATAATTTACCGGGTCGAATAATCCCAGCGTAGCCAATATGGTTCCAATTCCGCAACCGGGATTTCCATTTTTGACTGCACTGATCCACAGTTATAAATGGGGGTGAAGTTAACTTAGGGGGAGGCTTATTCTACGAACGTTCGGTATGCGACCGTCGACAAGATTGTCGTAAGAGCGGGTGATTGAAGTGGACCGGGGAGTGGCCAGCGTGATGCAAAACACACCCTCGCCCGATAGCCCTCATAGTCCTAACGTCGGTTTAAGAGGGTCGAAGGGAAGCCCTGGACTCTGACTAACGAGGGTCATTCGACGGAACAAAAACCGAAGCGACAGTCCGGGATTATGAAAATGAAGCGGGTATGCTTCGAAACGTTAGGGAGATTAAGTAAATGACAGTACATTTACGATAACTTTTTCCAAGTAATTTTCACACTGAGATTGCTCTCAATTTCTTACTTTGCCCCCCCTCACATAAGCAGTAGTCATTTTAAAATTGTTCAAACAATATTTTCATCTTTGATTTTATTGAAGAAAAGTGCAAAACAGGGAAATAGAGGAATCTTGAAGAAAGTAGTAGAGTGTGAGGACATTAATCAGAAAGATTAAAAGAAACAGCTTAGAAAAAAGGGGCAAATATGAAAGAAAATCCTAGAAAAAAACGGAATGCAGCATCCTTGTAACAAAAACAACATTGGCTAGCTCATTTGATTATCTGTTGGGTAAATACGTAGCAGGAAATAAATTGCAAGCCCATAAATTCAGAAAGTGATCGCAGCAGTGACATTGGGATAGTAACAGAAGGGTATTAAAGATAGACCGGCGCTGCCCCAACCCCTAGACGTAACCGTAAACTATATGCAGTGTGCAGGCATCAGAAGTCTCCAAGACTGTCCTTTCTCTGTCGCTGATTTAAATAAGCCCGGACTTGAAGGCAACCTCCCGGACCCCCGGGAATGGCTTTGGTTTTTATTCGATGTGAACCCATACGACCAACAGCGTCTGAAAAGAACAGAGGAAGAGAAGGGTGGTTGCCCCGGGTGGCGTCTCCACCTCGAAGACTATCGGAATGGAAACGGTAGAAATGAATTACAACGTTTCTGACTTATTTTTTTTTACAATACATATTTCTTTACGTTTTGTCATTTCACGACGTAATTCTCTAAAATAGAATAATATATCCACTGCTATTTAGATTATCAGTAAATTTCTAATACAGCATAGTACTGATACCCGATGCCCTATTTATACCACAAATAAGATTCGACTACCCATTTTGGACCGCCCTATTCAATGAAAATAAAGATCGGTTAGCAGTTGCTGATGTATATACTAGAATTCCTTGTTTATAATAATGGAATCATTTACATTATGTTTTGACATGACCAGGTTGGTATCATTACAATAGGTTTTGGCAGCAAATAAGTTGGATAAAATTCCGTTGGAAAGAAGCACTTATCCAAATAAAAAAAAGAAAACGTCAGAAAGTAATTTTCATTTACAGGAAAACGTTGCTAAAAAGGCAATTTTCGTTAACAAGCCATTCAGACTCGTATTTTATGCGACACATCTTGCAAATAACGAGCGAAATCAATGGTCGACTCGGGAAAACGGTCGTCTGCTGGTCCCATCATTGAATGATCATGTCGTGGTTGGAATATTCGATTACCTAACAAAACCAACTTGAAATTTTTGCAGTAAATAAATTGTATACAATTATATATAATGAATACAGCAAATAGATATGCTTTCAAATGAACAACAATATAAATAAAACAGATTCATTCTAATACGTCAGCGTAAATTTTTGACAGGGAAATTCTAGTACATAAATCGAATAACGACATCTACTAAATCACTAAGAAGACTATCTGATTCTGGGGTTCAACAGCAGGACCCTAGTGAGTTGCTAACCTGATTTTTTAAATAGAAACCCCTATTTATCTTAAAGAAGAATCGAATTATAAGGGACCCGAGAGATATAATCTTGAAATTTCTCTGCTAAACAAAAATGTATACGCCAAAGCCAACCTGTACAATTCGGCATTTTGGAATACAACTATAAAGGTAGTGGCTAACTAAAAAGATTCAGCGGGTTTGCCAAAAAAATTGCATGGTTTGGATAAATTAAGTTTGCCTATATTCGCAACTCTAAAACCGATTCGTTTAAAGTCATAACACACAATTTACGATATGTAACCTACAGTTATTGCATTTCATTAGAAAGTGCTGGATTTTTAAGATTGATTGCGACATGTAAGTACATGTATCTTAAAATATTTGTTTTGACTTGAGCAATATCTACGAGCAAGAAACAGAGAAAT